>NC_056731.1:1646535603-1646713103 GCF_019279795.1 Protopterus annectens | reverse complement strand
GGCTCTTGCCACCCCCATAGTACCTTTTTTAGGCAAGGCTCAAAAGACAAACCCACCTCCATAGACAACACAAGGAAAAAGAAACTAAGGGTAATGCTGCTCAATGCCAGAAGTCTAAACCTCAAGATGCACGCACTTGAGGCTCTCCTCAGTATGGATAATATCTATATCTGTGCAGTAACAGAAACCTGGTTCAAGGCTCCCGAGAGCACCCCAGCACTACCAGGTTATACCTCATACCATGCTTTTCAGCCCCAAAACTCGGACTGAACCAGAAAAGGAGGGGAGTATCCATAGTCATCAAAGATACCCACACCTCCAGGTTAGTGGCACTGCACGAAGC
Organism: Protopterus annectens; assembly: GCF_019279795.1. Lineage (NCBI taxonomy): Eukaryota > Metazoa > Chordata > Ceratodontiformes > Protopteridae > Protopterus > Protopterus annectens. Next base: position 1,646,712,760 of record NC_056731.1, on the reverse strand, counting down.
AAAGGATGACCATCCATGTGCAACTAACAGTGGGCAAAACTGCCTTTCAGTTTGTAGCCTGCTACAGACCACTCTCCCAAACTCAGGAACCCCACTCGGCTTTCCTTAGAACACTGGAGAATATGAAGGTCTCTCCAAACACCATTACAGTGGGTGACTTCAACCACCCAAACATAGACTGGGAGCACTACTCAAGCCCCAACACCCTCGCCCAACGGTTCCTAGAATTTATAAACTCAAATGCTATGGAACAACTGGTCACCACTCCCACAAGAGGGGAAAACATACTGGACCCGATCATCACCAACATGGGGACTCTATGTTCCATACCAGAGGTATACCCCTCATTGGTAAGATCTGACCATTAATCTCACTGGACATCCATACCCCGTCCCCTCCCCAGCCAAGGAAACCACGGTGAAGAACTTTTCAAAAGCAAACTTCACACCTCTCAAAACTGAGGTGGAATCCTTCAAAGCCCCCGGGCCAGTGGAAAATATGTCCCAAACCACAGAATCCTTTACAAACGCATTCTATGGACACCTACAGGAATGCATGGATCATGCTATCCCAGATAAAACCAAGACTCACTCCTCCAAAGGCAGGAGACCTGTCTGGTGGATCCCAGCCATAAATAAGCTATACAACAGAAGGAGGAAGCTACTACATGATAGAGCAAAATCCCAAAAAGGGAAGGCATCTCTGATTAGTACTAGCAAGAAACTATGATCCCTCACAAAATCATCTAAGGCCAGCTTCGAAAGAAAAATTGCACAAGACGCTAAAGACAATCACAAGGCCTTCTTTAGTTATGTTAGGAACCTGGGTGGCAACTCCCAGATATGCTCTGAGTTAGTGCAAAATGACAAAAAATACACTGAACCCACAGACATTGCCAACATCCTGGCAGACAGGTTCAGTGCAAACCCCCCCCTTCCCCCCAAAAAGAGCAAATGTCTATCCCAACAGAGTGTAGCCTCCCTGACATCACAGATGCACAGGTGAGAGCTGTCCTCTCCAAAGCAAAAAACACAGCATCAATGGGACTGGACAGTGTCCCGGGCTGCGTCTTACACGAGCTCAAAGAAGAACTGAACCCTCACCTAAAGTCACTGTTCAATCTCAGCCTTTCTACAGGACATGTGCCCAAGGAATGGCATACAGCAACAGTGGTCCCACTCCACAAAGGTGGTGCCACAATGGACCCCGGAAACTATCGCCCTATAAGCCTGACTAGCCTGGTCTGCAAAGCTATGGAGCGTATCATCATGAAACTCTTAAACAAAGACATTGGGAACCTCCAAACACTGGATCCTACCCAATTCGACTTTGTTAAGGGCAGATCTTGCCTCTTGAACCTGGTCGACTTCTTTGAAACAGTCACCAAGGCCATAGATGAAGGGAAGGTAGTCCACACAGCCTACCTGGACCTCGCAAAAGCCTTTGACACAATACCCCACTCGGGCATCATAAATAAGCTCACCAGCTTAAATATCAACCCGTATGTCACAAGATGGGTTGCAAACTGGCTCAGGGATAGAACCAACATGGTCAGAATTGCAGGTGCCATGTCAGACTCTAAACCAGTTACAAGTGGAGTCCCACAAGGCTCAGTCCTGGGACCTCTCTTGTTCGGCATATATTTCTCTGAGGTACAGGCTAACACGGGAGGACTATGGCTGACCAAGTTCGCAGATGACTGCAAACTGGGTGCCATAATCGACTCGCCGACTGACACGAGCATCCTCCAAAAGGGTCTCGCAGAGATGGATAAATGGTGCCAGAGCCATGGCCTAAAGCTAAATGCCAAAAAGTGCATAGTCATCCCCTTTGGGAAAAACAAAGTGCCCACAAATTACCACATAGGTGGTAATCCATTAAGTACGGAAGAAGTTATTACGGATTTGGGGACCCAAGTAGACAGCAATCTCTCCTATGACAATCATGTTGCCAAAGTGGTTAGAAAGACCTTCTATACAGCCCACCTTATCACGAAAGGGTTCACATCTAGATCAAGAGAGGTCATTGTGCCCCTCTACTCATCACTCATCAGGCCCATAATTGAATACAATGCCCCATTTGGGAGGTACCTTACCAACACCTGCAGCAACTGGAAAGACCCCAAAAGTACCTCACCAAGAGGATCAAGGGACTCAAACAGATGCCCTATGCAGTTAGGCTAAAGAAACTCCAGCTCTACTCGGTTGCTTACCGCCTACTCAGAGGCGATCTGTGCCTGACGTATAAAGCCATATCCAACCCAGAATTAATGGACATGCTCCACCTCAGGAAATCCAAATCCCTTAGAGCTACACGCTCCAGGGACTTAAACCTCAGCACAGAAATAAATAGGACATGCTGGAGGGACAGATTCATATCCCAGAGGTTCCCCTCACTCTGGAACAAAATCCCAATCCATGTTAGGCAGAGCCCCTCAATGACCCTCTTCAAGAGAAATCTTGATGAGTGGATGGGAGATCGTAGGTTTACCCTTGGGATCTCTTCTGTGTCCCTACTAGACACAGTCACAGTAAACTAACCTTAAAAGGGCTATCTTCTGTGACCTACTATACAGAGGCACAGTCAACTAATCTAAAAGGGTGGTGAAAGCCAAACACACTCTGGCTAGGCTTATAAATGCCCTAGGCAGATAGCCTAGTATCAACCTATGAACCTATGAATTAAACTGACTTGAAATTATTTCTGTTTCATCAGATATGGATGGGCTGGGCGGACAGAGTTTAGCAGACAGAGTATGGAAGTCCAGAATTGCTTGTGTTTCTTGTAGTGGATGTTTTGGTATGAAATGTGTTAAGATTTCTTATTAGCTCTAATGTTTTTTTAAGTGAGATTCTGAAGTTCTTTAAATCATTTCAGATTGAATTGTGATTTATTCTGAAGTCATGCCTTCCAGGATTTGTTGTGTTACCCCATGAGTTGTTTTATGGCTATGGAGAGCCACAGGGCAGGATTATTTATTACTCTTGCATCTGGTTGGAGCTACTTGGTTTAGAATACTGACAGATATTTGAAGTATTTTTACAGTGCCATCTAAAGGAAGTGTTTTAAGTGCATGCTAATTACAAAGTCAGTGTGTCAACTAAAGTGTCTTTGTTGAACTTAACACAAATTACAAACTGGACTGGATGGTGAGATTTAGTGGAATGAATAGGAAACTTTCTTAGGAAGGTCTTTGCTTACAGAGTTTTAAAGGGTACTGGAGAAGATAATTTTGCTTAAAACAGTTGTCAGGGCACTGTCCAGCATGGATGACCAGTTAGAGGATTTGTTGTATCTATTAGGGGAGTTTACAATTTGTTTAAATTTGTACAGGATGATGGTGGATGTAGGGTGATTGACAGAGAAGTTCTCAGACTGTATTTAGGTCTCCTAAAATTATGGTTTCTTTGTTGATATTGCTGGATAGCCATGATAAACTTTTTTTTTTTTTTTTTTTTGCTGTTGAGCAGTTGCCACCTTGGAGTATGTTTATACAGCTACTATACAGATTCTCATGTGCTGCATTATGTTTGAGAGAGAGAGAGAGAGAGAGAGATGAGTTGCTGAAGGAGGGTGGAGACTGAATTATTCTACAGCACAGCAACGACTTCTGTTTTTCTGCATGACCTATCCTCTTGCAAGATGCTGTAGCCTGGAAAAAGTATTTCTTCATTCTCAGTGATTGGTTTTAACCATCTTTTGGTTAGCACTAAGACATGGGGAAGTGAAGGGCACCCTATGCACGAAGATTTGGAATTTGTTGCATATGATTTAATGGTTTATATCGTTTGAGACTAGTCCTGATGAAAAAGATACGTTTTCATTACTACTGGTAGATGATACAAAGTAAGGACAAGAGTAACAGGAGGGACCTGGGTATAAATGTATGTCACCAAATAAGATTAGTAGTGGAGTTATAAACAGATAAGTACAGAGATAGATGGGTTTGTGTTTTAAACACCATTTTAGTATCTGATTCTCAGCGTGGCTTTAGACCCCAGTATAGTACAAATGCAGCCTTGTTATCCTTCACCAATACTATACCCCACCTTATGAACAGTGGACAACTAGTCTCTGCAATTTTCCTGGACATGTCAAAAACCTTTGACACCATTTCCCACCAACTACTACTAAACAAACTCACTATATGCAATCTCAGTCCAGCATCCCTGTCGTGGTTTCTCAGTTATCTATCAAACCGTCAACAGTCTACTAAACTGGGAAAACAAATTCTCCCCATTATTACCAGTAACCACTGGTGTATCCCAAGGTTCAATCCTTGGCCCCCTTCTCTTTATCATATTTACTAATAACCTTAATACAGCAACCCAACTTGCCTCAATCATACAATACACAGATGATACTTCTCTTACCTGCTGTACACCTTCCCAACTTTCCAAGAAGTTGAAATATTCTTATCAAACCACCAACTCATTCTAAACCCAAATATGACAAAATTAATAATCTTCACAAACAAAACTACAAAGTCCAACTACCTACCCCTCTCTATTCACTCCACAAATGGTACCATAATTCAGCCAACAAACCAGGCCAAACTCCTAGGTATTACAATAGATGACCATCTCAAATTTGATATTCACAGTTCCCAAACAAAAAAGTCAATTCCAGGCTCGATGCTCTCTACAGAGCCAAACCTCACCCAACACACCAAGTCAGAATAGCCACAGCTAGATCTCAACTACTCTCTACACTTCTCTACTGTTCTCATATCTTTACCAACTTACGCAAGGCTGACATGCACAACCTTGAATCCTGCTACAACAAAATTGCAAAGTTTGCCACAAACCATCCCCATAAAACCCATCATTGTTCTGCTCTTCTTCAACTTAACTAGCTAGAACTTCTAAACCTGTTAACCTTAAACTACCTTACCCTTGCCCACAAAATCGTATACAACCATTATAGCTGGCCTGCAATTACTACCTTACTCCAACTACAGGTAAACAGCAGGTCCCGTAGGTCTTACAATAGGCCACTGCTCAGGATAACGCAGTCACATAACTACCATGGTGACTCCCTCTACTCAAACAAAGTATCTAAGTCTTGGAATGCTCTGCCCCTAAGCATACAATATACCCCCTGCTATTCTTCATTTAAAACAAAAATAAAAGAACATCTTAAAAGCAATTGGCTTTGCCCCTGTAGTCCCCCTGGATAACTCCTCTCTCCTACTCTTCCTCTCCTATGCTCACTTTTATCTCACCTATACTCTTTTCCTCTATTACAGCTCAATGGCTAGTAGTCCTCAAATGTTACAATCAAATGGCTTCCTCACTGCCTTTTTGGTCTGTACATATTTCAATAATCCAAAATCTCAGTGATTACTTTAACATTGGCACGTCTTTTCAGTTAGATCTACTCTCTGCCTGTTATCAGTTTTTACTTAGTTACCGAGATCCCTGTGATTTACATTTATAATGCTGTAGCTATAATGAAGAATATTATCTAATCTTTTTGTTTGCAAAACTTTGTATGGTAATTATTTTTTTTATTCTTACTAATGTATCTGTGTATATCTTTATCAGTTTTGGATTTTCTGGAGCTTTTCTCCCCGGGTCTGCACTAAAAACTGGCCACTAGCCCAGTTGGACACTACCTGGTAAACAAATCTAAATAAATAAAAATAAATAGTAAAATGGGATCGTTTAAACAGTAGGAAGATTTGTGTAACTGGATGTAAATTTGAGGGTAGAGGTACAGAGAGATGAAGTGGAGAATATTTCATTAGCATAAGAGAAACAGTTCTCGGAATAAGTGTTGTACAAGTTAAAGTAATTGACAGAGGTTTTGCATAAGAGAAAGTGGTAATGTGGCAAGTTGTGTTAGATCCAGAAGATTAAGACAGAGAAAGGAATGCACAGGATTAGCATATTGGCACCTGTTACTTAGCAGAGGAGAGTGAGTGAAGACTAAAGGTAAAACAGTCAACGAGGATGGTACTTAAAAAGTATTTTTACAACGTGAGCTGCACTTGTAAAGGATGGTGTGTTGTTATGGGATGGCAGTGGTCTGAAGTGGTGAAGTACTGATGAAGTGGGACTGGAGTATGTTTTTGGCATTTGGTTGTGTGACATCATGGGAGGAGCTTAGTAGTATATAAATGAAGAGAAAAGTCAGTGAGATTGGGGGCAGGGTAACTCAGTAAAGTGGGCTGCACCCACCCAGAGTAAATAAGATTTTCAAGAAGCTATGTGCAATAAATTATGAAATCAGGAAAGTGTAACAGGGATGCAACAGTAAGTCAGAAGGCAAGAACAGGAAGTATAGGGTTGTCTCTGAATTCAGGTAGTGGTTTGAGAATAAGCCAGAATCTACATAAAAAACTGGCAGAACTCAAGAAGTAGTGAGGGGTAGCTATGAGTGAACAATAGTGGGAGGAGTGCAACATACTGAGTATAACAGGGGGAAAGGCTGGACAGTGCATCTGAGAGTAGGAGAGTTAGAAGGGGGGTGCAGGGAAGGTGAAGAGAAACAGTGGTGGAGATGGGGAAGGATGCTTTTGAGCTATTGTATTCCTTCACCCACCTACAGTGGAATGGATTTTCAAGAAACTATCTGCTATGAACTATAAGAACGATGATGTAATACTGGGCCTGAGGGCAAGAACAGGAAGGGTAGAATTCAGGTAGTGGGCTTAGAATAAGACAGAATCTGCTGGTGTAGGGAGTAATTCAATTAGACAGTGGGGTACAGATAACTAGAACACATGATGGAAAAAGATAGCTTGGTATGAGAGATGAAGAGTGCTGGTGATAACAGAAGCAAAGTCAGGAGTTCTACAAACTGTTAGCACTAGGGTTGGAGCACTGCTTATTACTGCTAATGTGACTGGGTCCTCAATGCAGTTATGTGAGGTTGAGGTCTGTGCTTACTGCAAACCTCCAGCAAAACCCCAAATGTTTATAATAGCATATAGCACAGTAAAGGTTGTAGCTTATGCAACTCTTTGGTTTGGTGTGCCCAGCAACTGCTTGCCAATCACAGCAGATGTACGGGATGCTTGTCTTCAGCACAAGGTGTCCATGTAGAAAAAGTTAGGAAAGCTTGTGAGGACGGGTGTTTTATTTAGGCCAAAGGTCAGACAGCAATTGCACTCTGTGGCTAATATGGAGTTTGGATGCTGGAGATCAGTTTCAGACTTATTTATGCTAAAGGATGGAAAGTCTTTGCACTCATTGGACAACTCTTTGGTTTGGTGCCCAGAAGCTGACTGCTGATTATGGTAGATGCCTTGCCTTCTGCAAATGATGTCTACCCAAAAGGGATTAGAAACGTTTGTCAGGATGGAAATCATATTTAGGCCAAAGCACAGACAGCCTTTGTACTTGTTGGCTAATAAGTAGTTTGGGTGCTGCAGGTCAAGGGAATTCTGGTTAGTTAACTGTGCAGAAAGACCCGTTCCAGAACTTTCAGAAAGAGTTCTCTAATGGCTGTCATATTCCCACAAAAAGTGGAGCACCATATTCAGAATACCACAGGTACTGTAAGAACTACTGTGTAGCAGGAGTTAGGTAGAGAATGGGGTCAAAACACACAAACCAGCACTGAAATAAACAGACTTATAAACCTGGCACTATATTAAAGACTGCACTTGATAGCTGATATGGTTGAAAATGTGCACCCGTAACTTTAATGAATACACAAAGAACACCACATGACGAAAGCAAAATGCAAGACCCTTCAAACATGTCCAAGTTACAAAACAGAAAATAATATGATGTGTTCTACTAACAGCCAGGGAACTAGACAAGCATACTTCACAGAGAGATGTCAAATAATAGTACTCAGCTATTCCAGAGTGCTATACATGGAACACCCTACTGCAACTGTACAAAGGGTCTCTACAGATTTTCCACTGCTTCTGCTGAGGTGATGCCAGCTTCTCCAAAACAATGGCCTCCTTGTGTATTCCTCCTCACAACCTCGAACAGATCTGACAATCCAATAGTGGAAAACTTGAATACCAGAGGCACCTGTACTGTAGCACAACACTACTGGGGTGCATGACAACACATTCAGGGATTAGAGAGGTGCCAGTCTTTTCTTCTTGGACAGTCTAGTTCCATACTGTTAGGGTACATCAAGGATATAATTATCACCAAACCAATCAACCTGGCTACTGAGACAGGGGACTTCTTGGCCAACAGCTTGCTGTACCATCCATGGATATGTTGCGAAGGCAAGAATATCAGTGCCATTACATTTTTTCACCTCCTTTTGGTACTCATTGGTACTCAAGAGATAAAAGCACATTTCTGCAACACTCTGAAGTTCTGCGACCAGTTCCAGATTATCTGGCACACATGAATGAGTCAGCTATATACCTTGCTGCTTGGATGGTGATGTTTATTTATTTATCTATCTTTGTTTACCAGGAAAGTCTGACGGGGACTTATCTCATTTTCAGATGGGACCCGATGTAAGTAGAGAGAACATTACAAAATACAAACATGAAGTAACATAGTAGGATTTTTTTTTTTTTTTTTTGGTACAAGTTGAAAAAAATGCAGTACAGTTTTTACAATTACAAAATGCAAAAGATATTCACTTCACATACATATGTTACAGCATTGTGGCATTTGTCACTGTGATTCAGGTATGTATGTACAGGTTAGGATCTACATCAACTAAAACCACAACTGCCAAATAGGTAAGTGTCACTAATAATATAAGCCAAAATAATGCACTGTTTTAGCATCAAACAATTTTTAATACACTTTCGTCTACAGACTTCCTCAGAAAACAATACCTTGAACACAAAATCACACTGTTTAAAAACAGACAGTTACCATGCACACCTGTGGTTTATGTAAAATATGTAGTTGTATACACATTTATATAGAGTCTTTAAATTTTACTATTTATTTAAATGACAGATACAGTTGTAAGTCCACAGGTGTTGTACACATTGCCTCATATTCTGGTTTTCCAAGTTATTATATTGGTATGATCACATGTAGTCTGGAAAAGTGTATTAAAAAACATTTATACAGTATCAAAGAAAAAGATAGAAATAACACTTTGTAGAAACATACCACTGGGTCTGGTAACTATAAAAAAATTTGTTTACAGTGACTGAGCAGGTTCCACTTGATTTGAGGGGTGGGAGTTACAAAAATAGGTTAGAAACCATAGAAACCAAAGGGCAGGTAAGATTAAAGGTGGACCAACCTCTGGGATTAAATGAAAGCATTAATATAAAGTGCTTTCTAAAAGAGAAGAGATTGAAAGTTAAATATTAATTATTTTTTGATGTACATTTTTTTGTGTTTTTTAGATATTTAAATGTATTTCATAGTGTTTTAATGTACACCAAGTTACTCAATAACTGTTTTTTTGCATTTGATCGGTTAGTGTGTATTTTAAACAGTGTGATTTTGTGTCAAGATATTGCTTTCTGAGGAAGTCTGTAGGCGAAAGAGTATTAAAAATTGTTTGACACTAAAACAGTATATTTTTTGGCACGTATCATTAGTGATGCTTACCTGTTTGGCAACTGCGGTTTCAGCTGAAGTTTATTTATTATCCACTTATTGTGCAGTTCAGTTTTGTTATTTTAGGTTAGGACTACAGTTGAAATGTCAAACATGGTATGTATCGAAGTTGAACATACGCAGTTACTAGAAAGACAGACAGATATGTTTAGGGATATGTTACAAATATGTTTGGATGTTTTGTCATTTAACTATTGTAACAAGGTATTTTCATGGGTAATGTAAGTAGAAAAGAGTTTGTACAGAAGGTTGCAGTTTTGGATATTAGTATGTTTATTTTGTAAGGAATATTAGTATATAGTGGAAAATGAGTCAGAGGTAAAGGGAGATGTTAGGTGAGATAGGAATGGGGGAAACAATGGACAGACATGGGGTTAGAAGGATGTTAGCTATACATGAGAGGGGAAAAGTGCACACAGTTCAGTGCTGTCCTTTTCAAATTATAGCATTATCAAATTCAGATACAATGCAAGTCCATGTTCTTCACCCAGCTTCTCCAATTCAGTTCACAGCGCAATACACTTCTCCAATTCTGTGCAAGGTGCAATGAGTATGACATGATTTGTCTGTGTGATTTAGGCATACACTACCAGCAAATATCAAGTGTTCCCCTTAGTATTAAATAGATTATGGATTCTATACACCTACTGGCAAACATTCCATCTATCAGCAAATGCATATCTCCATGTCCTGTAGATTGCCCAATGTCATCAGAAGCAGCAGGCTGCTGAACTTGCCCTCCTGTTTTAATTAACACAGGATAAAGGTACCAACCTTCAATGTGATGTCTTCCAATGTGACAGCTGACAAGGAGAGAAATGATGGCCAATTCACAACTGCAAACTTGTGCTTACAATGTCATATGATTTGTTGCATGCAAAGTTAGCTTGGTATATGTTGCAGTACTTCTGCCTCTGTACTGCTTGCAAAGTGGGCATGTCTATGCTGATGACAGCTGCCTCCTTCAGCATGTTGACAGATTCGCTGACATGCACAAGTGTTAAAGCAGGGGCATGGTGATGGTGTGCTCCGCTCCACTTAGTTTTCTCTCCAGCAGTAATGGTGAAAGCATTCACCCATGTTCTGGACACAGCATAAATATCAACTGGTAGCATTCAATAATCAGTTCTACACTGTCCCCTTTGCATTTTTGTTCTATAACACATCTGCCATAGTGTTCCTGGTGATGTAATATCTGGCAGCTGCTCAGTTAGAGTAGCTGTAGCTCGGTGGTTTACTCTCCTCCTTGCAATTCTCCTCTGCTGTGTGTTTTAGTCTTTTGGCTTTTCCCAGCTAAGGGTCGCCACAGCAGAACTCCGGTCAGCTAATGATTGGCAGTGGATTTTTACGGTACCGAGTTGCCAGCCCGACGCCCAACCTTCAAAGAAGGCACACCCATTCAATCATGCACCTACCTGCATGTCTTTAAACATCGCTCGACCACGGTGAGGAATGCAGACTCCACACAAAAGGTGCTCCAGCCGAAAATCGAACAAGAGAGCCTCTTGCTGTGAGGCGACAACGCTTACCGCTGCACCACCATGGCCATACTCTGCTGTGTGTTTTAGTAAGGGCTCCATTTTAATAGCTGCCTGCTGCTATGGTGCTGCCCATGCCTGTTGACCTGTACCTCAAGATGGGGTTACCTGACCATCAATGTCCAATAAGAAGCAGCTTCAGAGTTCAGTTTTAAAACATAACCTTCAAATTCTGGAATGCTTTCATGCCTGTTTAAAGGTGTTACAGTGTTGACAGAGTGCAAGAATCTCCCATGCTAACTCCTCAAATGGAATTGTGATTACATTGTGCTCTGTACTCATGCTGTGTGCCACAAGAAATGGATTCTGCAAGAAAATGGACATTTGGAACACTGTGTACTGGATTATAATGAACAAGCACTGTATCTTTGAGTAGATGGACATAAGGGCAACACTCACCCAGGTAACAGCACTCAGAAGTGTGGAATCAGTCAAGCTGTTACAACAGGGTTTATCAGTACTCCATCTATCATAGTAGAACCATGTGTAACCATAAACCATAATAAATACAACACTACTGTTTTAATTCTAGTACTCCTCATTGCACAACATAAAGGAATTGCTTTTAAAAACTCTATACCATGGCAAACATTGCTGGTTACACTTCAGAGGGCTTGCTAATTTTTATACATTAGGTGGAAGTCCACCTCACACTCTGGATTGCCCCCTCGCACTAGGTATACTCAAACCACTTTCTGATTTTCTTGGGAAAATTTTGAAAAAAGATGTCTGTATGAATGTATATAACATATATGCATATCTATAAATCTATATATCTATATAACTATATCTTTATCTATTTCTCTCTGTCTCTCTCTCTCTCTCTCTCTATATATATATATATATATATACATACATACATACATCTATACATACACACACGCGCATGCACACACGCACACACACAAAGCGTCTGTGTGTGTGTGTGTGTGTGTGTGTGTGTGTGTGTGTGTGTGTGTGTGTGTAGTACAAAATCTTGGAACATGCATTTGATCAAAATGTTTATAGAGCTATATGAAAATGCCCAATGCACAATATTCTGAGCTTTCATTTGGTCGCCTGATATATAGACCAAGAGTTTTGTAAATGGAATATTGTGCATAGCTGAGTTGAGTTGTTGTATATAGGGGAGCTCTTTTATTGGTACAATTGTGTTACTGCAGGAAATCATTGCAAGTGTGGTTTCTCCATATGCACTGAAAGTGACTCCCCATTTTCAGGAAGATTTCCCTCCAAGATTTTGCGAATGTAGAGTTGGTGTATATAAATTTGGGGTGGAATGAAGATCTGAGCCTTCCACAGGGGGGATGCATTGGGGCAATATCTGTGTTCCCTGGTAGAGGTATTCAGGTTCTGTGTGTGCATCAGTATGACTTTACTACCATCACAGTAGTAGCCATATACATTCCACCAGGGGACCACATCCCCTTAATGGAAAACATACTGTCATATCTCTCCCTAAATTTCCCTAATGAAACTATCCTTCTTGGGGACGTAAACATTAACTGGCATAACCTTAATAATCCAAACCCACCATAACACATAAACCTCCATGGATTTACACAACTAATCTCCAAACCTACCCATACTAATAGCTCTCATTCTTCAAGCTCCTTGATAGACTGGATACTTGTTTCTAACCCCAGCAAACACCATAACCCTGAAACTCTACCCAATGCCCTGAGCGACCACTCACCCATAAAAGTGCTACTATACATCACCCACCTCCTCAAACCACACCGGCTTATCACCTGCCGCAAACTTTCAACCTTTAACCCAGACACTTTAAAAACCCTCCTCTCTAGAATTAACTGGAATTTTCTTACTCAGCTCCCACTCAACTAAGTAGTAAATGCCTTCAACTCAACTTTCCTAAATATTTTAAATTCTCTACCCCACTGAGAAAAGTTCGATTAAAGGCAAACATTTCACCCTGGCAAACTAAAACCATCCGTACCCTTATGAAATACAGATATAGGGCATGGAAAACATGGGTACAAACCAAACTTCCAGCTCGCCTCCTAAAGTATAAAGAACTTAGAAATCAGACAACAATGCTTATCAACAAAGACATAAAATACTTTTATTATAATCCCCCAAAAACATTAAAATCTGATCCAAAAAAATTCTGGAATTCTATAAACCAAATTCTACATCCGGGTAACCCAACTTCACCAAACCCATGTCCTAACAAGTCAACTGAAGAAACTGCCAATACCTTCACACCTACTTTATCAAATCCATTTCCAAACTATTTAACTCCAACCTCTCAAAACACTTCAAACCTCCCTATACACCTACCAACCACTATATCAGTAAACTCCTTCTCTCTCAAACCTGTCTCCACTGACTATATCAGAACTCTGCTCTCAAAGCTCAAACCATGCTCTGTAATCAGCAGACAATATTCCTTCTTACTTTCTCCAGATTGCTGCACATTCCCTTGCTATGCCTGTATCTATACTAATCAATCACTCCATCTCTGAGTCTAAAGTTCCTTCTATCTGGAAACAGTTTTACACTCTTCTTATTCATAAAGGAGGTAACTCCACAGAAATATCTAATTTCAGACCTATCGCTATCCTCTCCCCTCTCTCCAAAATCCTTGAGAAATGTATACACAAACAAGTTATGCATTATCTCTTACAAGAAAAACTTCATTCCAACAAAGCATGGCTTCCATCCCAAGCATAGTACAACCACAGCTCTACTACCATTTCTCAACACCTTAGCCCTGGATAAAGATGATCACAAACTCATATCCTGTCTAATCCTTGACCTTTCTAAGGCTTTTGAAACTGTCTCACACACACTGCTACTTAGTAAACTTGTAGACCTAAACTTCTCCCCTGATACAGTTGCATGATTCTCTAGCTATCTCTCTGACAGGCTGCAATCAGTACGATGGGACTCAGCACTATCTACCCCTCTCTCAGTAAGAACTGGTGTTCCCCAAGGTTCCATTCTTGGGCCTCTACCCTTTAATATCTTCACCAACTCACTCCACTCCTCATGTCCTCAGTTTAACATCGTCCAATACGCAGATGACTCTACAGTCATAACTATTACTAATTCCCCCTTAGAACTCCTAACAAATACCCAGACATCTTTCAACTTGGTAGTGACATGGCTCACTAATAATCAGCTCATCCTCAACCCTAAGAAAACAAAATTACTACTCTTTCTACCTAAATCTGCAAACCACATTAAACTTTCCTTCTCCATAAGGTCCCTAAACAATACTCCTATAGAAGTCAAAACTAGAACAAAATTCCTTGGCATTACCACTGACGACCAACTAAAATTCGATCTTCACATTAACAATTGTATAAAAAAAAAACACCAAAAGCTAGGACTATTGTACAGGAACAACAAATTCCTAACTACTGAAGCTAGGATTTCTCTTACCCATGCCTACCTTCTACCATGCTTAACCTATTGTTCCCAAATACTCCCAAATCTGAACTCCTCCCTACTTACCACATTAGAATCAACCTACCACAAAACAGCTAGATTTGCAGCTCAACAAACATAAATCTCACCACTGTCTCTCCCTAAAATACCTGAACTGGCCAGAACTACCTCACCTGTTCCTACAATCCCAACTCCAAATCATACACTCCATCCTACATCAGCTCGATTTCTGCTCAAATCTATCTTCTCTCATCTCTTACTACTCCCCTACCAGACATCTCAGAAGCTCAACCCAAGACCTACTAAAACTCCATAAACCCAAATCCAACACAGGGTGCAACTTAATAGCTACCATCCCTCTATTGCATGGGACAAACTCCCATTAGAAATAAGGTCCCTGACCACCCCAAAAAATGTAAGCTAGCAACCAAAGACCACTTTAAAAAACACTGTTCCTGCCATTGTACTCACCTTCCCTGATTACTACCCCCCTTTACAGTATAGTCAAACTAACTTACTAAAACTTACCATTAACTACTTCATCCTATGCTTCCTATACAACCTCCAAAGCTTCTTCTATACTCTGCTCCCTGAAATTCTTATGTAACCTTTTAAGTTTCTGCAACTTTGCATACAAAACCTTATATTTACTCAACTCTCTTTTTAAACCAAAACATACAACTTATTCTACTTTTTTAACATTCTCCTTTTTGTTTATTTTACTGTTTTATCTGTCAACAATATACATGTATGTAGCTTACATATTTCAGCTGCCAACATTCTCTATGGCTATTTTTAATGAAATGTATCTGTATTGCTATTTTTATTGTATTGTATATGTTTGGAAATTTTCTCCCCAGGCCTCCGCTGAAAAAGCGCAATAGCTCAGCCAGACACTCACGGTCAACAAATATAAAATAAATAAATAAATAAATGATACAAGATCAGATTTCTGAATTCAACATTTTGAGTTTGGGATTTTTTTTTTTGAGATTTGCTAATGTAATTATGTACATGTGTTTTCATAACAGTTCACAGAGTCTTGGAATCATTTATTTCCCACAAACTTTATTTCAGCATATTATCATATATTACCTGACTTCATCCTTTATTTACCTCCATTATAAGGCAGCAAAGCATTCTGTCACAGCCTGTCACCCTTTTCAAGTCTTTCATTTCTGACATTAAACTTTGCTTCACAGTGGCTGTCTCATCCTCTATGAAGCACATTGCTTAAATAAAATATCTCATGTGTTGCAGTTTATGAACTACAGTGATTAGAAAATAGACTCCCTTTTGTGGTTAAAATTACCCTAGTTTAAGAGGAGGAAAATCTTCACTTGTTCTAAAATCTGAACATCAGCAGTCCTGTACAGAAAAAATGCTACAAATACTACCAGGGAGTAACCAGCCAATCTGCTGATTCAGTATGCTACAGTGGCGGCTCCAGAATTTATCACTGAAGGGCATTCTATTAGTCTGGCAATTCAGTAAAGCCTATGTAAACTACTAATTGGATCATTAATTACAGAAAGTGTTTTACAATATTTTTTAAAGTCTAAAATGAAAGAAATCTATGGGTTTAAAAAAAGCATTCTGTTTTATTTCAATGCTTTCAACTGTGAACAGACAAAGTGACATTTCAAAAAGGGATCCCATGAAGAAAAAGTAGTGTCCAGTAAGAAGTCAGAAAACAAAATCTTCAACACCACCACAAAAAAAGAACTTGTCTGAAATGTGGGATAATGTGTTTTCCAAGCACTTTGCAGTCTTCAGAGCAGTAGAAACTGGCAAATCATGTCTTTCTACCCCAAAGACACTTCATAGGGTTATCTGGAATGCACTCCTAACATTAACCCCTCCTAACTCCCACAACTAATGAAATGAACGGTTCAAGTGTCAATCATTTTGGAGTATTCAGCTTTTTTTTTTTGTAACTGTAACTGAATTTAAGTTACAAAAGTATAAACGTAAAATGCAGAAGCGTTAAACCAGACATTTTATAATGGAACAGTAGTTGCTTGAACTGCAAAACACGTTAATGTTAAGGATTGCTTCTCAGCATTTTGGCTAAGACAAAGTGTAGTGTCTGTATGGAATGGTGCACTGTGTATATCTGCTCCCTAGGAACATGTCACACATAGATACTAGACATTTCCTGACCCAAGCACATCACTGATCAACAGTATAGTTCCCCTACACTTAGATAAGTGCAAAGTACAAGACATACCTCCCAACCATACCAAATTACCCATTTTTTTTCCAAATTTTGGGGTCCAAATTCCCAAGTGGCACCCCTTCATTTCCGACTTTTTCCCATCTTTTTTATTTTTAATTTGTTTCCCTATTTTAGAGCTGACATCATCACGTGCGTGATGATGTCAGCTCCATCAAGGCTACCAGCCTGTCAGAATTGAGCTCAAGGTGTCACCGCACACATTTCTAGCTTGTACACATTTCCGCTGGAAATGTGAGTGGGAAACATATTCAACTGGATTTATCTTTGGCTGGCGGATGCACTTGCAAGCGCTGTTCTGTTGTTATTCAAATGGATTCCGAGCACCATTATGGATCTCGGCGACAGCCAGAGCAGGGTGAATGGACAGAATTCTGGTTGAAGTAGGAAACATGCTGTTTTATTTTATTCTGAGTGAAGAAGTAGGTGTAGGTGTGTGTGTGTGTGTGTGTGTGTGTGTGTGTGTGTGTGTGTGTGTGTGTGTGTGTGTGTGTGTGTGTGTGAATGCCCCAGTTTAATACACCTGGTGGCTAGAGGTACTCGGGCTCAAACTTTGTACCTTGGGTACAAGTTAAAAGAGCCTAAAGTTCCTAGCCACCACCACTTGTGAATTTACGCCTCATATTTTTGATCTGTTCCTCATAAAATCTGTTTGTGGCAAATCGCTGAAGGATTGAATTCACTAAATAATGACAGGCATTGAAATTTTAGACTTCATATTCTTCAGAAAATAAATGGCAACACAAAACCTTTTAGTCTAGCAATTTTCTAAGTTTATAAGATCAGTATTTGAAATGTGTCCCTATTTTGGGGCTGCATTCCCCCATTATTGGCTTTGTCCAGATTTTTTGTGCTAAGAGGTTGAGAGCTGTGGTGAGAAGTGAGAACTGAATCCACTAAATGATAGCCATTTAAGTTTCATTCTTCCTATCTTTCAGGAAACTGCTGATTTGGCATAGTGGTATGTTGCTCTGACTGTAGAGCACAGAGTCCTGGGTTCAAGATTTGGCAGTGAAATGCATTATGGTAACACATTTTATTCTAGCAACTTTCCAAAATGTTTGTACCCCCCCCCCCCAAAAAAAAAGAAACAAATGAAATTGAAAATAAGTGTGAGAAGCTGTGCAAGATGTCTATGGCTTACACAACCATATATATATATATATATATATATATATATATATATATATATATATATATATATATATATATATATAGTGGGGGTGTGGAAGTAGACCTTTATGATGGAAGTGTTCTGAACTGGGCAGTTTTGTCTATTGGTTCATGCATTTTGCTTCATTGCCTACTGGAAAAATGTTCAAACAATAAATTTAAAATGCGCTCTAACAAGTGTGCTGTATTATACAATGAATATAATTTAATAAAGTCAGGAAGGTGTATCGAAGAACACATGTATATTTCTTGTTTTGTGTGCAAGGGGCCAATGATTTGAAAACAGCCAAAAGTTAATCTTTATCCACCACTGGCCAGATGCATCTTCTTTGGATGTGGTGTGGGTTTCAATGAATGTGAGTTTCAAGGGCAGAGAAGTTTTAATGCCAAGTCTATTTTCATTGTGAGATAGTACTGCTTTGTTTAGCAGCTTTGTTTAGCAGATGTCTATTAGTGTTTGTGCATTGTGCTATAAAATGCAAAAATAAAATCCAAATAATCATTGTAGAAGTAAAGCAGTATGCACACATTAGTGTTTATGGTAAACGGGGTGAAATAGTAATGGGACATTGGAATGGCTGCAGGGGGACTCTGGTGCCATATTTTGGTGGTCTGTTCTTCAGTTTGCATTTGAAAGTTGGTATCCCACAATTTCACTGGAGTGGGTGGGGTTACATAATTATGTATGCAAATTTGATGTTAATCAGCGTACAGATTTGTACCTATTTTTCATGCGCCTTGTCCAGATTTTTGACGTTTCCAGGTTGAGAGGTATGATACAGGAGTTTAAACTCATCAGTTTCTATTTTTCAAACTATCTAAACTCTTTCTTTGCACAGGAAATCATTGGTAATGCAGTTTCTTTCTGCACAGCAATTGTGATTTCAAGTATTTGGGCTTTTTTTTTTTTGCTTGTGGCTTTGGAATCATGCAGTTACCATATAGAAGTTAAGAATGTTTGGGGGTGCAAAGGGTTTGTTCCCTGCTAGAAAAAGACTTTTGAGATTGTTTCACTTAAGAGTCAGTGAACTGAAATCCTATGAAAAAGAGAATCCAGGGGCCCCAGCTCTCCTTATAATCAGCATTAAGGAAATACATTTTATAGAACGTGTTCATGAATACTACAGTTTAATTAAATAAATAGCAACTACTAATAGCATTAAAGCATCAATATTACTGAATGTTGTTTTGTCACACAGTAAACTAAATGCCTTGCTGTTACTTTACAGTTCCTTGACAGACTGCCAATAGGTAAGCAGAAATTATGTGATTAGCATAACATTTCTTATTTTTGCCAAGCTTGTACCAGTCTAGTGTATCAATTGTCAAATGAAGTACATATGAACAGTACACTGGAAGAAAGTCAAGTTGTGGAAGTAAACCTGCCATAATAGTATGTGTTCGAATGGTCTCTGCTGCAGTAGACTTAGCTCTATACTTTATAACTAGCATAGAATATAATAGCTGGCCAATTTCCAAGGCTTCAGAGCAACTTTCACATGCCCAAACCATCAGTGAGCTGACTAAAATGACAGGTTTGGATGCCAAGCCCTTCACAGCCTTAAAGCCAACAGAAGCATGGAAGCTGATCCCTGAAAGGACAATGCTAACAACAAAAAATAGTATCCGTACCATGCTATAAACAGCACACCACAAAACAAGGGTGATGAAGGGAAGTAACAGATATTGCAGCAGTGATCATGTTAACATCTGCTGTTATGGAAAGTTTACTTACACAGCTGTACTGTGTTTATCCTGTTGATCACTGCTCCAGTGGCTGAAGCTATACGGGTAGACTACCCTTGATTGGTACATTTGGGAAGTAGGAAGAGGAGGGTCCAGGAGCCCCTGTAAAATGGTTAAATAAGAGCCTGATTTACACCTAGAGAAGGAATCAAGCTTGTAATGCTTTGTAAAAGTATGCACAAAAGATAAAGTTGGTGCTTCTAGAAAACATCTAGAATTCAACTCTTTCCAAAAAGCTGTACATGAAACAAAGGCCCTGGTACAGGGCCCTTGACTCTGCCTGGAACAGTTTTGCTGTGGAAGGTATAACAAAAGGTAACAGCCTTAGATAACCATTTGAAAATAGTCTGCATTGACACAGATTACCCTTCCTATTACCTTCACAAAAAATGAACAACTGATCCAAAGATCTGAACGATTTAGTTCTGTCAAGATAGTACCAGAGTTGCCTGTGGACATCCAAGGTATGGAGTATCCTTTCTCCCACATTTTTAGGTTCAGGAAAGAAAACAGGGAGATGGACAGTTTGGCTTAAAGTAAACTCAGATACCACTTTAGTCATAAAAGAATAATTAGTTATCAAAGAAACTCTATCTTTGTGGAAAATTAGATAGGGTTGACTCACCATAACAGCATGCAACTCAGATACCCTTCTTGCAGAAAGTCAGTGCAATCAGTAACACGGTTTTCCATTTTAAAAACCTCAAGTCAGCCAAGTTAGCTGGCTCAAATTGAGCAACTGTTAGCTTCTCTAACAAACTTAAGATCCCAAGGAATGACCCCAGTTTTCTTGGAGGCCTCTTAAGCAAAACCCCTCTCAAAACATTTTGACATGAGAATGCATTGAAAGAGGAGGATCCATAGGCAGACATACTAAAATTTTATTTATTTTATTTTACATTTGTTGACTGGGATTGTCCGACTGAGCTGAAGAGCCCCTTTTCAGCGGAGGCTTGGGGAGAAAAGCTCCAACATATACAATTTTCACTATAAATTAGCATTAAACAGCAATGCTACAGGATTATTACAAGGCATTAAGTAGCAATACAATGTTATGCAGCATCAATAATCAGGAGTATAGCATAACTATTTCAAGATGTATAAAAAGAAATATGTCATTAAGATGAGTATAGTTTTTGGGGTAAGTGGTTATAAAAACCCAGTTTTATCATGATGTAGTTGCATGAAGGCAAGACAATTACAATAGAATGAGTCTCTGAGGCAATTTGCTTAACAGATTTTAGAAGACAGTAGAAAGAGTAGTCAAGGAAGATTAGACAGAGCTAGTGAGAAGAGTGAGCTAAGGGCAGAAAGATTAAGGTATGAGAAGTAGGGTCTATGTTATAACAGCGAACGATCAAAAGATCAAATGCTGTTTTATCGACCACAAAAGAACGAAAACAAAAAAAAAGTGAACAGCCAGAACAGCAATTTTTTCCCAGGGAAAATATTTGCTGCCCCCCCCCCCAAAAAAAACACACTAAACACTATTTTAAGTAGGGGGCTTTGCCCCCCACACACCCCCTACTTAAATATACCAACTCAGAGATCACACTACAGTGCCGAAAACGGCAAAGTGACGGAAGCGGACAAGCAACTTCTTTCCCAGGGAAAGAATTTGCTTAAAAGCCGCTTCGTCATTTTGCGTTTTTGACATTTACAGTTCAACGAAGACACATTCGACATAATGCGTCTTTGTTCTTCTGACAGGAACCCTGAGAAGTAGGGGATGTTAAGGAGGGAGAGTGCAGTGGCAGGACCAGTGAATTTTAAAGTGCTCATTGGTGGCTGTCTTAAATTATTTAGGATGTGTAAGGGTCCTTGGTTTCTAGTGGGAGCCTACTCCAGGCAATAGTGGGATGATAGCTGTACAAGTTGCATCCAAATTTAGACTTGGGTTTGTAGATTTGTAGTAGGTCTTGATTAGAGCTTCGGAGAGGTCTGGAGGGAGAATAATGGGAGATGAGAGGGGATAGTGCTGGGCAGTAGGAAGGCTGGTATAGGATAGAATGGATGATCTGGAGCTGAGAGAGAAGAAGCTGGTAGGGTGATTCAAGCCAGTTTAGGTGTTTTAGAGAGAGAGACAGTGATGGGATTTGTAGGTTCGTTGGGCAGCAAATCTAGCTACCTTGTAGTTAGATTCGAGTTTTGTCAGGAGTGCTGAGTTAAGATTTGTGAGAATTTGAGAATTGTACATTAGACTGGGTAGAAGGTAGGTAAGAGAGAGAGAGAGAGTAATCTTGGCTTCAGAGGTAAGGAATTTCTTGTTACGGTAAAGGAGCCCTAATTTTGAATAAATCTTTTTGATACAGTTATTAACGTGCAAGTCAAATTTAAGCTGATAGTCGATGGTTATGCCTAAGAGTAACTAACTGAATGGGAGTGTTATTAAGGGACTGTATGGAGAAGGAGTGTTTAATATTTATGAACTTTTGAGGCAGGAAGAGTAACAGCTTTGTTTTTAGGGTTAAGGATGAGCTGGTTGTTGGAGAGCCATGTTTCAACTAAGTTAAAAGATGGCTGAGTAGCTGAGAAAAGCTTACAGGGAGAGTTGGCTGTGGTGATGACTGTAGAGTCATCTGTGTATTGCACTAAAGATGACTGAGGACAGGAGGCATACAGCTGATTAGTGAAGATATTAAAAAGTAAAGGCCCTAGGATAGATCCTTGAGGTACACCTGTTTTGACAGGAAGAGGAGTGGAGAGTGCAGAGTGCCATCTCATTGATTGAGATCTATCAGTGGGATAGCTGGAGAACCATGCAACAGTATCAGAGGAGAGCCTGAGGTTATGCAGATGGTGCAGCAGAAGAGAGTGTGAGACAGTGTCAAAAGCTTTTGAGAGATCCAAGAAAAGGCAAGAAATAAGTTTATGGCCATCCATGGCTATAGAGACAGTGTTGAGGAAGGATAATAGAGCTGTAGCGGTGCTATGTTTGGGTCTGAAGCTGAGTTGAGTGGGTGTAAGCAGATTTTCCTGTATTAGATACTGCATAACTTGTTTATGAATACATTTTTCTAGTACTTCAGAGAGAGGGGAGAGGATAGCGATAGGTCTAAAGTTGGAGATATCAGAGGAGTTACCTCCTTTGTGTATAGGTAGATAAAATGGCCAAAATGAAATTTAATAGAGGAGTAAGAATGGCCACAGCATAGTAACTTACACAAATACTGTAAACCAGACAACAACTAGCCCTGAATGGGGGGCTGGTTATGTTGTTGCCAGCAACTAGAAAACCTTTTCCATTTGTTAAAATATGATTTTCTGGTAGCAGGCTTTCCTGTCTCCACTGGTATGCGCTGCACATCTTTAGTAAACAGGTGCCTAAAAGGAATTAAGATCCTATAACTTAGGCAGTCAACTGAAGTTGATTGGGAACGTGGTGTATCAAACATCAATGATTTGGGGTGAGGAGATCCATTCTGTGAGACAGCTTGAGGGAATTTGCCCTTGGCCATTTCCAAAAGAAGGGAAAATTAGAAGTTATGTACCTACCATAACGTTCCATGTTAGTTGTCTTCTTCTCGCCTTCTTTCTTGCTGGATGGGTTCGGAGCCGGCCACTCTAAAAGCTCGAGAGCTAGTTCCACCGGCTCAAGGCTCCCCTATATCCCACAATGCTAGGCGCTAACTCCTCAGATCTCGTTTGAAAGCTAAGGCCAGCAAGAAATTTCCATAAGGAACAAAGAAAAACTCCTCTAGGTCTGTCCTGGCTAGGGGGAAGGAGGGTGGGACGCAAGAAAGAAGGCGAGAAGAAGACAACTAACATGGAACGTTATGGTAGGTACATAACTTCTAAATGTTAAGTTGTCAATCTCGCCTTCATTCTTGCTGGATGGGACCGCGTCCCTAGCACCTTGTCCCGGGTGGCCTATCGGAACAGACTCTTGAGTACAGTGGAACCAAAGTTGGCTCGGTCTCTAGAGGCCAAGTCCAACTTATAATGAGAAATTAAGGTATGGGGAGAAGCCCAAGTAGCTGCAGAACAAATCAAATCAATAGGCAGCCTATCTTGGAAAGCTATGGAAGTGGCTAAAGCTCTAGTTGAATGAGCCCTGGGTTTGGATGGCAACTGTTGATGTCTTATCTGATACACTAGGGTAATCAACGAAGTAAGCCATCTAGAGAGAGACACTTTAGAAACTGGAAGGCCCATTCTTCCTTCTGCATAAGAAACAAACAGTTGGTCAGATTTCCTGAATTGTATGGTCCTGTCTAAATAGTACCTAAGTTGGCGATGAACATCTAAACAGTGTAACTTTTGTTCTGACCTATTAGAATAATTTGGGAAGAAAACAGGAAGCTCAATGGTTTGATTCAAATTTGCCAGTGAAGCTACCTTGGGCAAAAAAGACGGATTAGTACGTAAGGACACCCTATCCTTATGAAAAACAAGATAAGGGGGTCGACAACACAGAGCATGGAGTTCAGAGACTCTTCTAGCTGAAGTGATAGCTACTAAAAAGAGTGTTTTCCAAGAAAGTAACTTTATTGAACATGAAGCCGCAGGTTCAAAGGGGAAAAGAATTAAGGACGTCAGAACCAAGTTGAGATCCCATTGGGGAGGAGGATCTCTGATGGGTGGTTTGAGGAGAAAAACTCCCTTTAAAAAGGCTTTGCAGAGTTTGTGAGACATAATGGAGGACTCTGAGACTCCAACATGAAAGTTCGAAATTGCTGCCAACTGAACTCTAATGGTAGATGGAGACGAACCTGAATGGAAAAGTTCTGCTAGAATGTCTAGAACTGACTGAATGGAAGCAGTGAAAGGATCTATATTCTTTGACTGCGCCCAATAGGAAAAACGTTTCCACTTGTTATGATAAATCTTCCGAGTGGAAGATTTATGAGAGGCTATCAAGATATCTCTAACTGAGTGAGATATCAGAGGAAGCCTGGCTAAAGTTGGAATTGGAGGAACCACGCTGTGAGGTTCAGAGAAGGAAGGGAGTGGTGCAACTGACCCGACTGATGGGTCAAGAGGTCTGGAACTGGGTCCAGATGCCAAGGTTGCTCCAACAGATAACGGTGGAGAAATGGGAACCAAACCTGTCGAGGCCAGTAAGGGGCAATGAGGATCATGGAAGCTTCCTGAGCGATGGCTTTCTGTATCAGCTGAGATATCAGTGGGAAGGGAGGAAAAGCATACAGAAGTCCTCGGGGCCAAACGTGCACTAGAGCGTCTCTGCTGGGATGGCCTGGTTGGGGAAAGAGGGTGAAAAAATCGTCGCACTTGCTGTTTTGGGGAGTAGCGAAAAGGTCGCAGCAAGGCCGGCCCCACTTTCGAAAAACTTTCTCCAATACTGAATTCTTCAGAGACCACTCGTGAGGCATGAGAATAGCTCTGCTCAATCTGTCTGCAATCACATTGGACTTCCCGGGGATGTGCGTTGCTAACAGAAATCGCTGAGAAGAAATCGCCCATTGCCACAGTCTGAGAGCCTCTCTACATAGGGGGTAAGATCTGGTTCTGCCTTGTTTGTTGATGTACCACACTACAGACATGTTGTCTGTCTGAATTGCTATAGTTCCCTTGGGAAGAGAGTCTTGTAAAGCTTGCAACGCTAGAAGCACTGCTCTCATCTCTAGGACGTTTATGTGCAAGTGGCACTCGAATGGTTGCCACATACCCTGGACTGTCCTGCCCTGGTAATGCCCCCCCCACCCGATCAGGGAGGCGTCCGTTGTCACTGTAGCAACCGGAGGGGGAGGGACGAAGGGTATTCCTAGGAGGAGCTGGGGAGATGTGATCCACCAAGAGAGGTGATTCTTGCACGACTGAGTTATCCGAATAGGATGGGACATTGGAAGCCTTTGGTAAGACCATTGTGTGAAAAGCATCCATTGTAAAATTCTCATATGGAAGCGAGCTAATGGTAGAAGGGGGATGGCCGCCGCCATAATTCCTAAGACTTTCAGGATCAGTCTGGCTTTGACTTTGTTGCTCTGCAAGACAAGAGAGACCTGTCTGTGTATGTCTGCTAATCTCAGCTCTGTGAGTCTGGCTGACATATTGACTGTGTCTAGATTTGCGCCTATGAAGGTAATAACACGACAAGGCGACAAGACAGACTTTTCGTAGTTTATTGAAATGCCTAGTGCCTGACATGTGTGAAAGGTGTAGTCTCTGGCAAGAAGTAAAAGATGCTTGGTGGGGGCTGTAAGGAGCCAGTCGTCTAAATAAGGAAACACCTGGAATCCTTGTCGTCTCAGATGAGAGGCTACCACTGCCATGCATTTGGTAAACACTTGGGGGGCTGTAGTGAGACCAAAGGGCAGGGCTCTGAATTGAAAATGACTGGTTCCCAGCCTGAAGCGGAGAAACCTCCTGGAGCGTCGACTCATTTTGATGTGATAGTACGCGTCCTGGAGATCTATCGAGCACATCCAGTTGTCCCGCCCCAAAAGGGGTAGAATGGACTGCAGCGTGACCATCCGGAACTTTGTTTTCTTGACAAAGTTGTTCAAGTTGCTGAGATCCAAAATGGGTCTCCAGTCCCCTGTTTTCTTTGGAACCAAAAAGAATTTGGAGTAGATTCCGGATCCTGTTTGGTCTGCTGGAACTGGTTGAATGGCTCTTTTTGCGAGCAGCTTTGAAATTTCTAAAGCTGCTTGTTCCCTTTGACTGGGTGGAACGTCTGGAAGGGATTTTTTGGATTGCTTTGGAATGAAAAGGAAAGGGATTCTGTAGCCTTCGGAAATGATAGACTGTACCCACTTGTCTTGAGTTAGGGATAGCCAGACTTCTGGGTATAGTGACAACCTTCCCCCGACTGCCTCCGAAGGTGGACAGTCGGGCAACACCTCAGGGATGCTGAAAAGGCTTGTCGGAAAAGGATTCTCGACTGCCCTGATTCTGCGGGCCCCCTCTGCCTCTAGGACGGCGTCTGCCATTATTGTTCCCCCCTCTGCTTCTAGAGGGGAATCGACTCTGTGCGTCCGGAAAATCTCCTTGAGACTGTTTGCGGAACCACATCTTTCCCCCCTTCTGGCCTTTGGGGTAAGGTCTAGAAGGAGTAGAAAAACGGACTCCAACGGCAGAGAGAGTTTTGCCATCAGTCTCGCACCTAGTCAGGGTTTCCTTCACTTGAGGACCAAAGAGGGATGATCCATCAAAGGGGGAATTAGTGAAGGACGCCTTGAAAGGGTCCGCAAAGTTACATAGCCGCATCCAGGCGTGCCTACGCAAGGCTACACCTGTACCTGCCGCTCTACTTGCTCCATCCGCATATGAAAGGAGGCGCATGGAGGAGTTAGTTATAGAATTAAGGGTTGTCAGCTGAGAGTTCATCCTATCCTGAAAACCCGCAGCTGTTGGGTCCTTCAACATTTCACTCGCTTCCTTGAGCAAATCCCTCTGAAGACGAGTGAAATGACACAGGTAATTCAGCGATCTCATAGTAAAGGTCGCTGACGAGAACATCCGCTTCCCGTACCTGTCCATCGACCTAGACTATTTGTTAGGAGGATGAACAGGCACCGAAGGATAAGCTAACTCCTTCTTGGTGGCCGCAGCCACCACCATAGCATCAACAGAGATGCCTTTGGTCAAAAATTCTTTGTCCTTGGGGGCCGTTATGAATTTTGATGGTCTCCTGGGGGTGGGTTCCACTGAATCAGGAGCCACCCAAGCCTTCTTTGCCACCACTTGCATAAGGGGGTCAAAGGGAGGGGACACCCAGGAGGTGGAAGGGCGAGAGCCAAATGCCTCAAGATACACTGATTCATCCTCTGAAGGGTTGAGGGCTGGCCAATTCCCCCTCTGTTTTAAGATTTCAAGGATGTCTACAAAGGAGACATCTTCAGAGGGGGAACGAGGGGAACCTTCAGAATCCTCTAAATCAGTGTCAGAGGTGACAGACTCAGGGGAGTCAATGTGCTTCCTCTTGCACTGCCTCTTCCTAGGGGGCTCTCCTACAGGATCAGGAGAGGCCTCGGAAGAGGAGGAGATCCCCACTGGGGAAACTTGAGGAGCTGGCTCTCTACGGTCGGGGATGAGAGTGAGTAGAAATCACCGGAGGCACCATGGGGGGAAGGGCAGAAGGAGCCGACTGTGGAGTTGAACCTGGTTCTAACACGCTCCTCATGACCTCGAAGGCACCCCTGTCAGGCAGAGCCGGAGGTCTCCGTTCCGAAAAACTGAAAACCTCCCCCGGCACCGACAGTGATGGCTCCGAGGCCGATGTCGGAGCCGAACTCACCAGCGCCGAAGCACCGAGAGGGAGAGCGGGGTCGGACAAGGGTCCGATGCCACTCGCCCCCTCGGAGCCGATGAGGGAAGTCCGACACCGAGATTCTTCCGAGGAAGACATCGGAGCAGACGACAGAACCGAAGACAAAGGTATCGGTTCCGACGTCACCACAGTCTCAGGTCCGAGCCGCCCCGGCTCCGAACTCAAAAGAGTCAGAGGAGGAACATTTTGAGTGATGGGAATCGTTCTCGACTGTTGAGTCGGACTTTAAAGCATCTGGGCAAGTGCCTCGGACTTAAGAAGTCGACTCACTACTCTCTGAAGGTCATGGTCCGATAACCTGGAAGACCTAGAAGAGTGGGATCTATGGCTCCGTTCAGACAGCAAAGGAGATGCTGGAGCCGAATGAACAGAGCCGATAGATGGAGAACGGGACCGTTTTCTAGATGTCGGATCCGACAACTTGATCGGAGCCGACTCAGCTATGTCTTCCTTGGCTCCAGCCGGAGCCGAGGACACCATAGGGGCTTTTATTCGAGATTCATCGGCTCCGGCCGGAGCCGATGTTCGAATAGCCTTAGGACCTCCAGAAGACGGCTCAGAGGCTGGAGCCGAAGGTCTGGAAGGCTTCGAGGGTTTCCCCGATGATTGAGTCAAGGGACCCTCAGGCTTCAATAAACCCCTTAAAATGAGTTTATTTTTCCGCTCCTGCAGGACTCTAGGGCTGAAGCCATGGCAAACAGCACATGAGTCCTGCAGGTGCAAAGGTCCCAGGCAGTACACACAAGAAGTGTGACCGTCTGTCAGAGACATCTTCTGACAGCACGAGTCACACTTCTTAAAGCCTGAGACCTTTGATTCCTTAGACATATCTAAGGGGAAAGTGTAACCACACAACACACACACACACTGATTACACTTAAAATATAATTAAACTAACTTAAATTAAGTTAAAGATAATTATTAATAAAATCCCTACAAAACACAGTCACTCACTACTAGGAAGAGAGGGACTGGGCCTAAGGCCAGAGGGAAAATTTCTATAGTTTTTGGAAAAGGGGGGGAGAAATTAACAGGAAATGGATAAACTACTTTACAATAATTCTATATAAAAAAACTAACTAAAAATAAGGGGAAAAAGGCTAAGAAAACTAGTTTCTATACCAAAACTAACCTGAGCCGGTAAGAACGCACCTCAATCGCTGTAGCAGCAAACGAGATCTGAGGAGTTAGCGCCTAGCATTGTGGGATATAGGGGAGCCTCAAGCCGGTGGAACTAGCTCTCGAGCTTTTAGAGTGGCCGAGTCGGAGCCGAGGATCGGCTCCGAACCCATCCAGCAAGAATGAAGGCGAGATTGACAACTTAACATCTACTGTTATCTGGGCCTCAAGGGAGTCACCACAATGATCTTGGAGGGTTTCTTCTGAATCTTCAGAAGTATCCTGAATACCAATGGAAAGGGTGGAAAAGCATGCAAGAACATTCCTGTCCAAGGAAAAGAAAGGGCATCTGTCTTGTAGACCTTCTTGCATGTAGTTGTAGAGCAGAATCTTGCCAGCTGACTGCTCAGAGAGGATGCAAAAAGTTATACTTAAACTCTCCACAAATGGATCAAAT
Organism: Protopterus annectens; assembly: GCF_019279795.1. Classification (NCBI taxonomy): domain Eukaryota; kingdom Metazoa; phylum Chordata; order Ceratodontiformes; family Protopteridae; genus Protopterus; species Protopterus annectens. The sequence continues at coordinate 1,646,683,329 of NC_056731.1, read as the reverse complement.
CTTGCAAGATCCCCTGATCTAGTTTCTATTTGTGAGACTCTGCCTTTGTCCTGCTCAGTTTGTCTTGTCTGGCACACAATTTTTCTTGTATGGAATGTAATATGCCTGTAGAGTAGAGTGAGATTGTGCTGTGAACCTAAATCCCAGGCCAACACGGCTATTCTGCAAAGGGATTCAAAGTGGTACCCCCTTACTTATTAATGTACTACATGACTGTCTGTAACAACTTGAAGAGGTCCTAAGGACCAAAGATGATTCAGAGAGTGCAGCGCCTTGATCAGGGAAACCATTTATTTTATATTTATGTGCTTGCATCTGTCCCTGGTGTCCCACACACACCTTGCAGTTATTCCTCATGATACTATTCCCCAAGCAAAGTATGAGGATTTCTGTGGTGACTGACCACTTTGGAACAGGGAGGAACAGGAGACCTGGATTTAGGGGTATTTTCTGTCTCCACCAAGTGCTTTCTTTTCTGACAAGCCCCAGCACTGGAATTTGAAAAGACAAAGAATGTTAGTGCTGGGACCAAAGAGACTTCAGATACCATTTTAACTTTCTCATGTGGAGTTTTGCCAGGAGTATCATGAGAATTACAGATGCCATGAAACCCCAAATCTTGAGATACTCCCTCACAGTGACCAAAGTCTGAGTGGAAAAATCTTAAAAATAGATCTAGATACATATATATCTACTTTTTTCTGTAGAAGAAATGCTCTCTCAACTGAGATATCAATATGAAACTCCAGGAACACAATCCTGTGTGGAGGAGTCAGAAAAGACTTATGAATATTCTCTAGGAACCCCATTCCCAAGTGACAGATTCCTGACACTTTGAAAAAAGGTTTTTAAAGATAAGTCATCTAAATATGGGAAATGTGGATACTCTGTAGCCTGCAATGAGCTATAAATAGAAGTTATGTTCTTACCATAACGTTCCATGTTAGTTGTCTTCTTCTCGCCTTCTTCTTGCTGGATGGGTTCGGAGCCGACCTCGGCTCCACTGCCACTCTAAAAGCTCGAGAGTTGGTTCCACCGGCTCGAGGCTCCCCTTATATCCCACAATGCTAGGCGAGAGTTACCTCAGATCTCGTTTGTAAGCTAACCCCAGCTTATAATAGTAACAGAATAACTGTAAAACAGAATCCACCTCTAACAACAGGAAGAAAGAAGGGTGACCTATATCCTGAACTAGGAAATATGCATAATAGCATATGTCTAAGAAAGAGGTGGTAGAAAGAGAGGTCACAATCAGAACTCCTCTAGGTCTGTCCAGGCCAGGGGAAGGAGGGTGGGGGCCAAGAAGAAGGCGAGAAGAAGACAACTAACATGGAACGTTATGGTAAGAACATAACTTCTATATGTTAAGTTGTCTATCTCGCCTTCATTCTTGCTGGATGGGACCGTCCCTAGCACCTTGTCCCGGTGGCCTAACGGAACAGACTCCTGAGAACAGTGGAACCAAAGTTAGCTCTATGCCTAGAAGCTAAATCCAACTTATAATGAGAAATGAAAGTGTGAGGAGTAGCCCAAGTAGCCGCTGCACAAATGGTGTCGATAGGCAGTCTGTCTTGGAAGGCTAAAGAAGTAGCCAAAGCTCTGGTGGAATGAGCCTTAGGTTTATCAGGCAGCTTTTGATGTCTAATTTCATATACAAGGGAAATCAAAGATGTTAGCCATCTGGATAATGATACCTTTGAAACTGAAAGTCCCTTTCTGCTCTCCGCATAGGAGACAAACAGCTGATCAGATTTTCTGAACTGTTTAGTTCTATCCAAGTAGTACCTCAATTGACGGTGAACATCCAGGCAGTGTAATTTTGTTCAGACCTATTGGAATATTCTGGAAAAAGACCGGTAGATCAATGCTTTGATTCAGATTTGACGTCGAGACCACTTTAGGCAAAAAAGACGGGTTAGTTCGAAGGATACTCTGTCCTTATGAAACAAAAGATAAGGAGGACGACAGCTGAGTGCTTGAAGCTCTGAAACTCTTCTAGCTGATGTAATAGCTACCAGAAAAGAGTTTTCCATGATAATAATTTTAAAGAACAGGAGACTGCAGGTTCGAAAGGGGAGAATCAAAGAAGCAAGAACTAAATTTAGGTCCCAAGGAGAAGGAGGATTTCTTATAGGAGGTCTGAGAAGAAAACTCCTTTCAAAAGGCTTTGCAGAGCTTGTGGGACATTAGGGCAGATTCAGAAATACCCACATGAAAGTTAGAAATAGCTGCCAATTGAACTTTAAGTGTAGAGGAGATGAACCTGCATGGAAGAGTTCAGCTAGAAAATCGAGGACTAGTTGGATGGAAGCAGTGAAAGGATCTATGTCCTTTCCTTGAGCCCAATATGTGAAGCGTTTCCACTTACTCAAATAAATCTTTCGAGTGGAAGATTTATGGGAAGCTATCAAAATATCTCTAACAGAGTGAGATAATTGAGGAAGCCTGGCTAAGGTTGGAACTGGAGGAACCAAGCAGTGAGGTTCAGAGAGGGGAGGGAGCGATGAAACTGACCCGACTGATGGATCAAAAGATCTGGAACTAGGTCCAGATTCCACGGTCGCTCCAAGAGAAAACGATGTAGAAAGGGGAACCACACTTGTCGAGGCCAGTAAGGAGCAATGAGGATCAATGAGGCCTTCTGAGCGATAGCTTTCTGTATTACTTGAGAGATCAATGGGAAAGGAGGAAATGCATACAGAAGTCCCCGGGGCCAAACTTGGACTAGAGCGTCTCTGCTGGGTTGGCCTGGTAAAGGGAACAGAGTGAAATATTCTCTGCACTTGCTGTTTTGGGGAGTAGCAAAAAGATCGCAGCAAGGCTGACCCCACTTGAGAAAAATTTCTCTCACTACAGAGTCTTTCAGAGACCACTCGTGAGGCATGAGTATAGCTCTGCTCAACTTGTCCGCAATCTGATTGGACTTCCCGGGATGTGCGTTGCTATCAGAAACCGCTGAGAAGAAATCGCCCATTGCCACAGTCTGAGTGCTTCTCGACACAGGGGTATGATCTGGTTCCGCCTTGTTTGTTGATGTACCACACTACAGACATATTGTCTGTCTGGATTGCAATCGTTCCCAAGGGAAGAGAGTCTTGAAGGGCTTGCAACGCTAAAAGCACTGCTCTCATCTCCAGAACATTTATGTGCAAGTGGCATTCGCTTGGTTGCCATGTGCCCTGGACCGTCCTGCCCTGATAATGCCCCCCCCACCCGATCAGGGAGGCATCCGTTGTCAGAGTAGCAACCGGAGGAGGTGGAACAAAGGGTCTTCCCGACAAGAGTTGAGGGGAAGACATCCACCACATGAGATGCTTTTTGCACGCTATGATCATAATGGTGTGAGACATTGGAAGTTCCTGGTATGACCATTGAGTAAAGAGCATCCATTGAAGGATCCGCATGTGGTATCTGGCTAATTGAAGCAGAGGTATGGCCGCTGCCATAATTCCCAACACCTTTAGAACTAACCTGGCTTTGATTCTGTTGTTGTTGAAAAGGAGTGATACCAATTTGTGAATAAGAAGTTATGTACCTACCATAATGTTCCATGTTAGTTGTCTTCTCTCGCCTTCTTTCTTGCTTGATGGGTTCGGAGCCGATCCTCGCCCGACTGCACTTGCTTTAGCTCGAGAACTCCTTTTACCAGCTCGAGGCAGCCCCATATCCCATGATGCAAGGCGGTAAGTACCCAGATCTCGTTTGTTGACAAAGGGCAATAACACCAAGCATAAAATACTTCCCAAAGGAAGAAGAAACTTACAGATGGAAAAAGGACCAGGTCTGAATGGTCTTTAGCATAATAGTTTCTTATACAAGGTCTGTCCAGGCCAGGGGGAAGGAGGGAGGTCGCAAGAAAGAAGGCGGGAGAAGGCACCTAAGATGGAACGCTATGCTAGGCACATAACTTCTTAATGTTAAGTTGTCAATCTCGCCTTCGTTCTTCCTTGATGGGACCGCCCCTAGCACCTCTATCCTGGGTGGCTCAATGGAACAAACTCTTGAGGACTGTAGAGCCAAAACTGGCTCTGTCCCTGGAGGCCAAGTCCAATTTGTAATGGGAAACAAAAGTGTGAGGAGTGGCCCAAGTGGCGCTGCACAAATAGTGTCCAAAGGAAGTCTAGCTTGAAAAGCTGTAGAAGTGGCTAAACTCCTAGTTGAATGTGCTTTAGGTTTTGAGCACAGCTGTTTACCCCTGAGCGTATGAATTTCAGTGATGACCAAGAAAGCCATCTGGACAAAGTCACTTTAGAAACAGGAAGGCCTTTTTTATTATCCGCATAGGAAACAAAAAGTTGATCAGATTTTCTAAATTTTTTTGTTCTGTCCAAATAATATCTAAGTTGACGGTGGACGTCAAGATAATGTAGCTTTGTTCAGCTCTATCTGAATAGTTTGGAAAAAATACAGGGAGATCAATGGATTGATTCAGATTGTTCTTTGAAGCGACCTTAGGTAAAAAGGACGGATTAGTTCTCAAAGATACTCTGTCTTTGTGAAAAATCAAATAGGGGTCGAACCGAAAGAGCATGAAGTTCAGACACCCTCCTGGCAGATGTAATAGCCACTAGGAATAAAGTTTTCCAAGAAAGATATTTCAGGGAACAAGAAACAGCTGGCTCGAAAGGGGAAGAATCAAGGATGTCAGCACTAAATTTAGATCCCACTGAGGAGGAGGATTCCTGATTGGAGGCTTTAGTAGGAAAATTCCTTTCAAGAAGGCCCTGCAGAGCCTATGGGACATAATATTATGATCTGCTATCCCGACATGAAAATTGGAAATAGCAGCCAATTGAACTCTGACTGTGGAAGAAGAGGAGCCTGCATGAAAAATCTCTGCTAAGAAGTCCAGAACTGCCTGAACAGGGCAGTAAAAGGATCAATATTTTGGGCCTTGGCCCAATAAGAGAAACGTTTCCATTTGCTTGTGTAAATCCTCCTGGTAGAGGATTTTAGTGAAGCTACTATGATGTCTCTAACTGGGTTAGAGATCAAGGGAAGCCTGGCTAAGGAAGGAAGTGGAGCAACCATGCTGTGAGGTTGAGAGAAGGGATTGACCGGTGCAGCTGACCGGATTGTTGAATCAGTAGATCTGGCACTGGGTCCAGATGCCACGGCTGCACCAAAAGATGATGATGGAGGAACGGGAACCAAACTTGTCGAGGCCAGTAAGGGGCAATGAGAATCAATTTGGCTCTCAAAACGGTAGCTTTCTGGATTACCTGAGGGATCAGAGGAAATGGAGGGAAGGCATAAAGAAGTCCCTGGGGCCAATCCTGGGTCAGAGCGTCTCTGGGGGGATGGCCTGATAGAGGAAGAGGCTGAAGAAGTCTGGACATTTGCTGTTTTGGGGAGTAGCAAAAAGATCGCAACATGGACGACCCCATTCCAGAAAAATCTCTTCCGCTATGGATTGCTTGAGAGACCAGAGGCATGAGGATAGCTCTGCTCAATCTGTCCGCTATAATGTTGGTTTTCCCAGGGATATGCGTTGCTACCAGAAACCGATGAGAGGAGATCGCCCATTGCCAAAGTCTGAGCGCTTCGACACAAGGGTAGGACTTGGTTCCGCCCTGTTTGTTGATATACCAAACTACAGACATGTTGTCTGTGTGGACTGCAATTGTCCCTACGGGAAGAAAGTCGTTGAGGGCTTGCAACGTTAAAAGCACTGCTCTCATCTCCAGGACATTTATGTGCAGATGGTACTCGAACGGTTGCCACGTCCCATGAACCATCCTGCCCTGATAATGACCCCCCCACCCGATCAGGGAGGCATCCGTGGTGACAGTGGCTATCGGGGACGGAGGTACAAAGCACCTGCCTTGGTGAAGCTGAGACGATGTGATCCACCAAGCAAGATGTTCTTTGCATGTTTGTGTCACCAGAATCTGGTGACGCATTGGGAGTTGCTGGTATGACCACTGTGTGAACAGCATCCACTGAAGGAGGCGCATGTAGAATCGAGCCAGGGGAAGAAGAGTAATGGCCGCAGCCATGAGACCTAATACTTTTAGAACCATTCTGGCCTGTACTTTCTTGCTGGCCAGAATGATCCTGACATGAGTCTGAATGTCTGAAACTCTTTGTTCTGTAAGGGTAGCTGACATCCGAACAGTGTTTAAGTTTGCCTATGAAGGTAATAGACTGGCAGGGCGATAAGGATGACTTTTCGAAGTTGATTGAGATGCCCAAATGAGAACAAAGGTCTATTGTGTAATCCCTGGCTTGTATAAGCTGATGCCTGGTGGTGGCTGACAGGAGCCAGTCGTCGAGATACGGAAACACCTGGAATCCTTGACGTCTCAGGTGAGCCGTGACCACTGCCATGCATTTGGTGAACACTCTGGGGCTGTAGTGAGACCAAAGGGCAGGGCTCTGAACTGGAAGTGACTGGACCCCAGCCGGAAGCGGAGAAATCTCCTGGAGCGCCTGTGAATTTTGATGTGATAGTACGCATCCTGAAGATCTATTGAGCACATCCAGTTGTCCTTCTGTAAGAAGGGCAGAATTGACTGAAGAGTGACCATTCGAATCTTGTCTTCTTGACAGACTTGTTGAGTCTGCTGAGATCCAATATTGGTCTCCAGTCTCCCGTCTTTTTGGGGACCAAAAGAACCTTGAGTAGATTCCGGGATCTGAATGGTCTATTGTAACTGGCTGAATGGCTCTTTTGCAGTAGTTTTGCGATTTCTAACTCTGCAATGTCCCTTAGACCGGTGGTACATCTGGAAGGGAACTTGAGGGAAGGGACTTTCCTCGAAAGGAATTATGTAACCCTTGGATATGATCGACTGTACCCATCTGTCTTGAGTGAGGGAATGCCAGGCTTCTGGGTACAGTGATAATCTTCCCGACTGCCTCCAAGGAGGGACAGCCGGGCAACACCTCAGGGATGCTGAAAGGGCTTATCAGAGAGAGGCTCTCTGTTTCCCTGGTTCTTCGGACCCCTCTGCCTCTAGAGCGCCTGTTGTTGTTACCCCTCTGCCTCTAGGGGTAAACTGACCACGTGAATCCGCGTGACTCCTTGGGATTTACGGAACCACATCTTCCCACCCTTCTGTCCTTTTGGATAAGGCCTAGAAGGGGTGGAAAACGGACTCCAACAGCAGAAAGAGTCTTACCGTCCTGCTCACACCTGGTCAAGGTTTCCTTCACCTGAGGGCCAAACAAAGCTGACCCATCAAAGGGAGAATTTGTGAAGGACGCCTTAAAGGGATCCAAAAATCACATAGCCGCATCCAGGCTTGGCGCCTAAGAGCCACACCTGTGCCTGCGGCTCTACGCTCCATCCGCAGCATAAGATATTAGCCGCATGGAGGAGTTAGCAATGGAATTGAGGGTTCCTAGCTGCGAAGCAATCTTTCTTGAGCCCCTGCAGCTGTAGGATCCTGAACTACTTCTCCCAGCTCCTTGAGGATATCTCTTTGGAGTCTGGTGAAGTGACATAGGTAATTCAGCGAGATAGCAAAGGTCGCTGAGGAAAACATCCGCTTGCATCTATCCATGGTCCTAGAGTCCTTATTAGGAGGATGGACGGGCACGGAAGGATCTGCAAGTTCCTTTTGGTGGCGCAGCCACCACCATGGCATCAGCGGGACACCCTTGGTAAGGAATTGTTTGTCACTAGGGGCAGTGATAAATTTAGAAGGCCTCCTAGGGACTGGCTCTACAGAGTCAGGAGCTGCCACGCCTTCGTGCAATAACCTGCATAAGGGGTCGAAGGCGGAGACACCCAGGAGGTGGAGGGCCGAGATCCAAACGCCTCTAGGTATACTGACTCATCCTCAGAGGGATTGTTGGTGGGCCAGTTTCCCTCTGTTTCAGAAGTTCTAGGATGTCTGAAAAGGAGACATCCTCAGAGGGGATCTAGGGATCCCTCTGACTCATCAAAGTCAGTATCCGACGTGACAGACTCGGGGAGTCTACATGCTTCCTCTTACAAGTCCTCTTCCTAGGAGGATCTCCCGAAACATCAGGAGAATCCTCGAAGAGGGGAAATTCCCAATGGGGAAACCTGAGGCGGAGGATCTCTGGGTCCTGTAGCAAGAGAAGTGGCAGAGATGTCAACAGGTACAATAGAGGGAGGAGCTACGGAAGAGACTGCTGACTGATACCAGTGGCCAGTACACTCTTCATCACCTCGAATGCTCCCTCCCAGGCAGGTCCGAGAGAACCCGCCCAAGAGCTAGGAACCCAGGGACCACCGAAGGGAAGCATCCGAGGCAGATGTCGGACCCGAGCTCACCAAGGCCGAGGCTCCAAGGGGAAGAGCGGGTTCGGACAAGGGTCCGATGCCACTCACCTCCTCGGAGGAGTCCATGGAAGCCCGACCACGAATCCCTCTAAGGAAGAGGAGATAAGAGTAGAGGCTGAAGGAACAGAAGGGGGTATCCGTCCTCCAGCCGTAGCAGTAACCATGCCCGAAGACTCCAACTCCAAGCTCTGGGGTAGAGTTGAAGGAGGAACTGTAACGGGGTGTGGACCAACAGTCGTCTGCTGAGACGGACTGTGAAGCATTTGGGCCAGTACCTGTGACTTGAGCAATCTGCTGACCACTCTCTAGGTCATGGTCTGACAACCTGGATGACCTTGAAGATCGGCTCCGATGGCTCCGTTCCGATAGAAGAGGTGAAGCTGGAGCCGAAAGTATCGGCTCCAAGGAAGGAGACCTCGACCTCTTCCTGGAATGAGCCATCGGAGCCGATGCTACAGATCCTGTCGGCGCAGACTTCTCGGAGCCGACAGAACGCCCCGATGTATCGGCCCCAGCCGGAGCCGATACAGCCACCAAAGTAACGGTGTCGGAGCCGATCGGAGCCGACACCGATGCCTGTGCCACATGGGTGTCGGAGCCGATCGGAGCCGGCATCGGCGGACAATACAGTTCGCACCGATAGCCATCGGTGCCAAGGCTTAGTTGCCAGAATCGGCTCCAGCCGAGCCGATCTCGACTCAGTACGAAGTCGGAGCCGAGGCCGCAGGCTTAGAAACAGAAGCCTGGGCCTTGAAACTCTTGCTGGTTTCGTGGAGCCGACTTAGCCGGAGAGCCCTCCGCTTAAGAAGGCCCCTAAGAACCAGTTTGTTATCTCTCCTGCAGGACTCTCTGGCTGAAGGAGTGACAAATAGCACAGGAGTCCTGCAGGTGAAGAGGGCCCAGACAATACAGAAGTGTGACCGTCTGTCAGAGACATTTTCTGACAGCACGAGTCACACTTCTTAAAACCTGAAACCCTCTCCTTAGACATGGTGCCGAACACACAATACACACACACACCAGTCAAAAATAAATTAAATTACACAAAATACCAAGAGGTATTCTATAAAAAACACCAACACACACACCCTAACAGGGGGGGGATGGGATAGGGAATAACTAAGAAAAAATTAAAAAAGACAGGGAATTTCTGTCAGCAAGGGATAGAAATTAAATTTAAACTATCAAAAAATTAGATTTTGACTAAAAAGGGGCTTGAAAATCACAAAGTGAAACAACTTACCAGGAGCTGGTAAAAAGAAGACCTCCCAAGCGAAGCGGCAAACGAGATCTGGGTACTTACCGCCTTGCATCATGGGATATGGGGCTGCCTCGAGCTGGTAAAAGGAGTTCTCGAGCTAAAGCAAGTGCCGAGTCGGAGCCGAGGATCGGCTCCGAACCCATCAAGCAAGAATGAAGGCGAGATTGACAACTTAACATTGTCTGTTATTCTCTGATGTGTTAGTCTTGCAGACATGTTTATTGTATCTAGATTTGCGCCTATGTAGGTAATAGTACGACAAGGCGACAAAACAGACTTTTCGCAATTTATTGAAATACCCAGCTTTTGACAAACGCGAAAAGTGTAATCTCTGGCCATCAGAAGGAGATGCTTGGTGGGAGCTGTGAAGAGCCAGTCGTCCAAATATGGAAACACCTGGAATCCTTGTCGTCTCAGGTGAGAAGCTACCACTGCCATGCATTTGGTAAACACCGGGGCAGTCGTGAGACCAAAGGGCAGGGCCCTGAACTGAAAATGACTGGTTCCCAGCCTGAAGCGGAGGAATCTTCTGGAGCGTCTGTTCATCTTTATGTGATAGCACGCATCCCGAAGGTCTATAGAGCACATCCAGTTTCCTTTGCCCAAAAGGGGAAGGATGGATTGCAGCGTGACCATCCGAAATCTTGTTTTCTTGACTGATTTGTTCAAGACACTGAGATCCAAAATTGGTCTCCAGTCCCCTGTTTTCTTTGGAACTAAAAAGAACCTTGAGTAGATTCCGGATCCTTGCTGGTCTGCTGGAACTGGCTGAATTGTTTTGCAAGCAGTTTTGAAATCTCCAAAACTGCTAGATCCCTTTGAGCGGGTGGAATATCTGGAAGGGATTTTTTTGACTGATTTGGAAAGCGAAGAAAGGGGATAGAATAGCCTTCGAAATGATGGACTGTACCCATTTGTCTTGAGTCAGGATAGCCAGGCTTCTGGGTACAGTGACAATCTTCCCGACTGCCTCCGAAGATGGGCAGTCGGGCAACACCTCAGGGATGCTGAAAAGGCTTGTCAGGAAGACTTCCCGATTGCCCTGGTTCTGCGGACCCCTGCCCCTAGGGCGGCGCCTACCATTGTTATTCCCCTCTGCCTCTGGCGGAAAACGACTCTGTCGCCAGGCTAAGTCCCTTGAGATTGTTTACGGAACCACATCTTTCCACCTTTCTGGCCTTTGGGGTAAGGCCTGGAAGGAGTAGAAAACGGACTCGACGGCAGAAAGGGTCTTGCCATCAGTCTCGCACCTAGTCAAGGTTTCTTTCACTTGAGGACCAAAAGGGATGATCCATCAAACGGGAGTTCGTGAAAGACGCCTTGAAGGGGTCCGCAAAATTGCATAGCCGCATCCAGGCATGCCTACGTAAGGCCACACCTGTCCCTGCGGCTCTGCTCGCTCCATCAGCCGCGTAAGAAAGAAGACGCATGGAGGAGTTGGTTATGGAATTAAGGGTAGCCAGCTGCGTGTTCATCTTATCTTGGAAACCCGCAGCTGTAGGGTCCTTTAACATTTCATTCGCTTCCTTGATCAAGTCCCTTTGAAGACGAGTAAAATGGCACAGGTAGTTCAGCGAACACATGGTAAATGTCGCTGACGAGAACATCCGCTTCCCGTACCTATCCATGGACCTAGATTCCTTGTTAGGTGGATGGACAGGTACTGAAGGATCAGCTAGCTCCTTCTTAGTGGCAGCAGCTACCACCATAGCATCCACAGAAACTCCTTTTGTTAAAAACTGTTTGTCTGCTGGAGCTGTTATGAACTTGGAGGGTCTCCTGGGAGTGGGGTCCACTGAATCAGGAGCCGCCCATGCCTTCTTAGCAACCACCTGCATGAGGGGGTCAAGGGGGGACACCCAGGAGGTGGAAGGACGAGAGCCAAACGCCTCAAGATACACAGATTCTTCCTCCAAGGGTTGAGGGCTGGCCAATTTCCCTCTGTTTCAGGATCTCCAGAATGTCTGCAAATGAGACATCTTCAGAAGGGGAACGGGGAACCCTCAGAATCATCCAAATCTGTGTCTGACGTGATGGACTCAGGTGAGTCAATGTGTTTCCTCTTACACTTCCTCTTCCGAGGGGCTCTTCTGCCAAATCAGGAGAGGCCTCGAAGAGGATGAAATCCCCACTAGGGGCTCCTGAGGAGCTGGCTCTCTGCGGTCCGGGATGAGGGAGTGAGTCGACTTAGCCTGAGGCACCATAGAGGGAGGGGCGGACGGAGCCGACTGTGGAGTAGAGCCAGGTTCTAACACACTCCGCATGACCTTGAATGCACCCCTGTCAGGCAGAGCCAGAGGTCCCCGCTCCGAGAAGCTAAGAACCCCCCTCGGCACCGACAGTGATGGCTCGAGGCGATGTCGGAGCCGAACTCACCAGCGCCGAAGCCCCGAGAGGGAGAGGGGGGTCGGACAAGGGTCCGATGCCACTCACCCCCTCGGAGCCGACGAGGGAAGTCCGGCGCCGAGATTCTTCCAAGGAAGAAACGGAGCCGACGGAGCCGAAGACAATTGTATCGGCTCAGACGCTATCACAGTCTCGGTTCCGACGACCCGGCACCGAGCGCAAGAGAGTCGAAGGAGGAATATGTTGATGGACCGGGGCAGGCATCGACTGATGAGTCGGGCTCTGAAGCATCTGGGCCAGTGCCTCGGACTTAAGTAGTCGACTCACTACCCTCTGAAGGTCATGATCCGACAGCCTCGATGACCTAGAGGAGTGAGATCTTTGGCCCGTTCAGACAGCAGAGGAGATCCTGGAGCCGAATGAACAGAGCCAAGAGATGGTGACCTGGACCTCTTCCTAGTTGTCGGCTCCGAAGGTCTGGTCGGAGCAGACACGGAAACTTCTACTACCTCGGCTCCGCCGAGCCGAGGGGGCCACAGAAACTGTGGACTGAGACTTATCGGCTCCAGCCGGAGCCGATGAAGGCAGAGGTTGAGAAACCTTAGGTCTCGGCTCAGTTGCCGGAGCCGAAGACCTAGATGCCTTAGAGGGCTTCCCTGTTGAAACAGACAGGGAATCCTCTGGCTTGAGTAAGCCTCTGAGAATCAATTTATTCTTTCTTTCCTGCAGGACCCTGGGGCTGAAGCCATGGCACACAGCACAGGAGTCCTGCAGGTGCAAAGGCCCCAGACAGTAGACACAAGAAGTGTGAGCGTCTGTCAGAGACATTTTCTGACAGCATGCATCACACTTCTTGAATCCGGAGACCCTTGCTTCTTTAGACATTTTTTTCTTTTTGAACAGGTGTACACAAACACACACACAAACACACTAGTTACACCCTGTCAAGTTAAAATATAATAAAAACCAGTAACTAGGATTTTAAAATAAATAAAACACACACACTCCACTAGGGAAGGAAAGGCCTGTAGGCCCAAGGGAAGAACCTAAGGTTCTTGAGGGAAAAAAACGGAAATTTTTTTAGAAGGGGATAAAATTTACTCTAAACTAAGGGAATTAAGTAAATATATTAAAATTAAAGGGGTTTTGAAAGACTAATTTCAACAAGAAAAGTTACTCACCAAGAACCGGTAGAAAAACCAACCTCGAAGCTGTAGCGGCAAACGAGATCTGGAGTAACTCTCGCCTAGCATTGTGGGATATAAGGGGAGCCTCGAGCCGGTGGATCCAACTCTCGAGCTTTTAGAGTGGCCGAGTTGGAGCCGAGGTCGGCTCCGAACCCATCCAGCAAGAATGAAGGCGAGATAGACAACTTAACATTTGGAGTTAACACATACTGAACACTCCTGGTGCACTAGATACTCTGAAGGATAAGGCAGAGTATTGATAATGTGATCTAGAGTCACAAAAACGTAAAACACCTGAAGAGTCTGGATGAACAGGGATGTGGTGATAATAATCTTTTAAATCTAGTGTTACTTGGAAACTTGAACAAGCAAGAGGTAGCAGATTGTGAAGTGACATGTTGAACTTGGGCACTATCACACAGTAATTTAAGAAAGACAGACACAGAACTAGTCTCCAATCATCATCTTTCTTTGACATTAAAAACATTCTTGCAAATCACTCCCTGAGACAGTATGCAATGAAGGACAGGTGGACATAAAAGACTCTGGTCTGTAAGATGAGGAATTACCCCCTAGAAAGGAGGAATGTCCTACCACTGCCATCTGTAACCTTGAAGAATGATCTTCAGAACCCACTGGTCTGAAACTAGCTGTTGCCAAAGAGAAAGGTAGAGATTCAGATTTCTGGAAAGGAAAGGGGGCTGCCAGGGTAGAGGTGGAGGCAAGGTCCCTTGAACACAGTCATTCTGACTTATTGGCCTGTCCTTGATTTTGAGAGTTTCCTGAATTCTTTTAGGAACCCCTTTGAAATTTTTTCTTAAACATGTTTAACCTGCACTTTGCTGAGACTGTTTATTTTATTTTTTGCCAAAATTGGATGAGGGATTAGAGAATCCCTTATAAAATTTAGAAAAGGACGGCTGAAAAAAATCAGACATTTCCTGTATCTACTACCCCTTTCATCACACTTTTTTGATGAAATATGCAGCAGAGGAAACAAAAACTAAATCTGTATCTAAAGTAGAATTTAAAGTCTCATTTTGTACATCATCTGGGAGGTTCTGCAAATACAACCATGCAGACCTCCTCAAAACAGTACCAGTGGCCATAGCCCTGGAAGAAGTATCAACTGAGTCATATACATACTGTAAACAATAAGTAGTTACTTATGCAATTAAAGAAACTAAATTATTTAAAACAGATTTCCTGCACAAGGAAGAAACTTCAGAAAAAAACATTCATTATACTTTCACAGTTAGTCAGAATAAACTAACATATGAGCCTGACAATGGAAAATTCTGGAAATGAAAGTTGCAGAAGCATATACTTTTTTCCCATACTTATCTATAATCTTGATTTTCATAAAAATGCCTTTAAGAAAGTCAAGAAGCTGCAGTGAGAACTGAATATGGCAACACTGGTTTTCAATAAAATGTGGTGTCAGGCAAGGATACGTCTTCTCACCTTACCTGTTCAACCTTTATGGTGAAGCCATCTTCAGAAAAGCAAATTTGGTTGAAGACAACATCACTTTTTAAGTTGGCATCCGAAGTATAAACAACCTGTGCTATGCAGATGACAACATTCATCACCAGCAGAAAACATGACATGCTGGATCTATTGAAAAATGTTAAAGCTAAAAGTCATAACATGGGACTAGAACTGAGCATAAACAAGACGAAGATTATGAACACAGAAAATGATGAAGATTTTGAGCTTGGAGAGAACAGAATAGAAGTTGTAAAGAATTTTAACCTCCTGGGCTCTTTTGTAAACAGAGAATCAACCAGCATGGAAGACATACTTCACAGAATAGCATTTTGTTGCTCTACAATGAAGGTTCTTGACAAAGTACTCAAAAGCAAGGAAATAACACTCAAAACAAAGATCAGACTTGTCCACATACTCGTTTTCTCAGTGGTCAATTACTGATACAAAAGCTGGACACTACAAAAACGGGACAGAAAGAAGACTGACTCATTTGAACTTTGCTGCTGGAGAAGGATTCTGTGTGCGCCGTGGACTACCAGAAGAACAAATTGATTCTGGAAGACATCAAACCAGCCATGTCACTAGAAGCCCAAACGATGAAGTTACGACTGTCTTACTTTGGTCATACTGTCAGAAGAGAGATCACTGGAGAAGGACATTATGTTTGGAAAGATTGAAGGAACCGGGCAAAGAGGGCGACCTGCAACCAGATGGCTGGGCATGCTGACGACAACCACAGGGATGACTCTGAAGGACCTCAACGGACTAGCACAGCACAGACTTCTTTTTGGATCTTTAGTTTATCAAGTTGCTAGTACTCGAACCCCGAGTCAATGGCACCTAGAGAGATAGCAATAATATTCCCATCCTTATCAGAAAGCAGAGGTAATCCAAAAAGTTCGAGTCAAGTCTGGTATCCCACTTGTGACCCAGAGGGTGACAGGGCTAACAAGAAACGGAATGCAAAAGATTAGTCCACATAAAATCACTTTAGCTGGCAGATCTAGGAGACTCTTTCTCTGATACCTTCCTTGTGGGAGGAATAAAGACACCTTGTTGAAGTTTCAAGTAGTTTATTCAGTTATGTACATAGATGGAAGAGTGTTCTTGATCTACAAGAACACTCATCCACCTATGTATGTAACTGAATAAACTACTTGAAACTTCAGCAAGGGCTCTTTATTCCTTCCACAGGGAGGACATTGGAGAGAGATTGTCCTAAATCTGCTAGCTGAATTGATTTTATCTGGACTAATCGTTTGTACTCTGATCCTTATAAGAAAAGGTAGGACTGGAATTAACTAAATGTTTAGCAGCAATAAGATTAACCAAAGCTAAAGCTGCTGTGTCTGATTTGGGAAGAGTGTATAAAAACTTGGAAGACTGAGGAACTTTCTACAGTCTATCTGCCTTTTTTGGGGCAGATGGCTATCAGGAAAACTGCAAGCAGTGACAGACACATCCTCCAAAGCTGACAGAACTGCAGGAATGGATGAAGATTCTGGAAGTTTGTTCTGAAACAGCTCACAGTATTTTGTGAGGGACTGAGAAACTTCAGTTTTCTCCCACTGGAAACACCGGCACACTCAGGAAATAGGCTCACAGAAAGAGACCCCCCCCACACACACACACACAAGGGGAATCAGAAAATGAGCTCTCCTCCAAGTCAGAATCAGAAATCTGATGAGAAAACCCTTTATCTGTCCCTTCATCTTCCTGTCCATATTCAGAATCTTTAATCTCTTCAGAAGTGGAGGCATTCCTCTTTCTTTTACCAGAAACAACTTTATAAGAAGGATCAATATCCTGAATTAAACCCAGAGCCAGACACAAATAAACTACTTTTGTCTAAAGAAATTTTGGTAGTAGCAGATACACGTTTAGTTTTCTGTTTCTTTTTGACAGGAAAAATGTGGCCAACAGTTCTAATAATGGCAGCAGTAGCTTCCCAATAGATGGGCCTAACATTCTGACAAAACAGGGAAGCCTTTACTGTTCCCTTTTCCAGTATTGACAAGAGTGGTTCTCCCTGGCCCACTGAGGGGACCCCATGATCTGCAGAGGATATGGCTAACCACTGGTCCACAGTGGCTGTATGGGCTACACCAGGGGGATCTGGGGTAAAAAAAATAAGTCTGAGGAACAAACATGGCCACACCACAGCCACCCACCTGCGGCTGAGGCAAATTGCTAGAGTTGCTAGCCTGCTGAGGTGACAAAGGCTGTTTACTTAATTTTTTCTACTTGTGGCTAGAAGGACAGACTCTGGGACCAGTAGTCTGCTCCATGTTCAAGCCAAAAATGGTGCCTCTTTCCTGGGAAAAACAAGCAGCAAAAGCTGGTAAAAAAAAGTCTTTATAAGTCACCTTTTACACTCAAGACACAGTAAAATGTACTTTAAAAACATTCTGCTAACCCTAAAAAGTAAAACTAACACACTTTCTCCAAAAACTAAACAGTTTTAAATTCATAGGTTCATAGGAGATTACTAGGCTAACCACTTAAGAGCCCTTACAAGCCTAGCCAATATAACCCGATCTGACCCAATATATGATCCCTAGGGGAAAGAAGATGGTATGGATTTGTGCCTATATATTAACTATTTTACAGATTGCAAAAACCACCAAAACAAACACAATAAAAATAAACCACTTGGCCAGTGAAATCTTACAGATTGCCCCTGTTCATAAGGGAAATCACTTATCCAAACTGCACTTGAAGAGGGCCAGGGAAGGGCTCTGCTTAATGTGAATAAGAAACATGTTCCAAAGAAGAGGCAATATTTGAGTTACACCTGTCTCTCCAGCATGTTTTGCTTAAATCACTGAATTTAGATCCCTAGATCGGGTGATCCTTGTGCTGTTTGATTTGCAGATGTGCAGGAGCTCCATCAAGGCTGGATTTGTGAGTGGTCAGGCATAGGTCATCCCTTAATATTTGGTAGAAGACAGAGTAAAGATATAGGGTTTTTAGTCTATCTGCACAGAACATGCTGTTTACACCCTGTATTTTCTTTGTGAGGAACCTCTGAGGTCACTCCAGCTGCTGTAAGTGCCTAGTCAAGTACATGCCATATGCTGCATTGTACTCACTTGCTGGTTTAATGAGGGCTGAATACAGCAGGACTATATTTTCTTTGGATCTGGATGCCATATCTTTACTTACAAGTTGTGCCACATAGAAGGACTTCCTCACCACTGTGGACGGGTCTACTTCAGATGATCAAACCTTCAAAAGTTTGACTTTCATATGGCCAAGACCATATGATTGAACTTTTGAAAGTTTGAATATCTAATGCAAAGTAAAAAAAAGAAAAAAAAATTACCTGAACTGTTTTAGCAGGGGGGCAAGCCCCCCTGCACTCCACACCCCCTGCTATTTATATATACGAACTCCGACATTGTACTACAGTGCGGAAAAGGGAAATCTTCCCATTCCGCGCTGTATGGAGATCTCCGTTAGGAACATTTGAACTTTCAAAAGTTCGATCATATGGTCTTGGCCATATGAAAGTTGAACTTTTGAAAGTTCAATCATATGAAGGGGACCCCTGTGGACACATGGCAGTCAAAGTTCAGGCTACTACTTATCTGTGCACCTAGATCTCTCACATCTGAGTCTACTCTTAGGGTATGCTATTGATGTTGTAATTTGCAGGGGTATTTGACTTCCCAAAATAATACGATAATGAATTTTTTTGCATTTAGCTTTAGGCCATGGTTCTGGCACCAATAATTTGTTTGATCTAGATCTTCCAGAAGGATATTAACATCACTGGGAAATGCAATGATTGCCCCCAGCTTGCAGTCGTTGGCAAGCTTTGTCATCCAGAGGCCTTCCACATTAGCCTTGACTTCAGAAGTATACTCTGAACAGGAATGGTCCCGGCACTGAGCCCTGTGGCATATCACTAGTAACTGGCTTTTTGCTAGATATGGATCCACCCATTTTAATCACATCCTGTCTGTGAGACAAGTGGCTATCCATCTGGTGATGTAGAGATTTATGCTCAGTTTTGTGAGTTTATTTATAATACATGAGTGGAGAACTGTGTCAAATGCCTTGGCCAGGTCGCAGTAGGCAGTATGTACTGTTTTATACTCATCAATGGCCTTAGTGACTTTCTCAAAGAAATCCACCAGATTAAGTACGCATGACCTGCCCTTGACAAAGCTGAATTGGGTCAGTTCCAGTGTTTGGAGGTTTCTTATGTCAATATTTAGCATGTCCATGATTACTCTTTTCCATGGCCTTCCATAAAAGACTAGTCAAACTTACGGGTCTGTAATTTCCTGGGTCAGTAGATGGTTCCCCCCTTATGCAGAGGGATGACTGCTGCTGCCCTCCAATCTATCAGGATAAAACCAGTCTGGAGGCTGTGGGAGATCCTAATGGGTCAGATAAGATCCGATTTAGGCTGCATAAGAGGCAACCAAGGCAACCAGGTAAATCATCAGGCCCCAATGAAACCATGTTTTTAGCTTTAGTGAGAGCAGAGGCAACCTGTTACTTGGTGATAACTGTCGGTGAAGTGATGGAGAGTATTTCTTGGGGGAGAACTGGGGATGATGAGATGAAATCTGAGCTGGATTTGTCGGCTAGCAGATTTGCTAAATCTTCCGGATGGATACAGGTGATGCCATCTACAACTAATTCTGCACACTGTTGGGTGTTACCATTAAGATTGCTGACGTAAATGAAAAATGCCTTATGCTTCTCCTTAGCTTTGGAGGCTATTTTTACCTCAAAGTCTGCTTTCAGAGACTTGACTAGTTCCCTGATTCACTTGTTTAGACTAATGAGGGACTTTTTATTTGACTTAGATTTATTTTGGTCTGGTACTGCCATTCCTATGCAGTTGTTTGTATGGTCAAACAAGGCTTTTGTGTACACCTCTGCAAAGGTTTCTGTGTTTTCCAGATTTGGGGGAGCTTGGAAATTAGCTATGCCATCCCTTAACAGGGGGTAACTTACCTTACAGAAGTTCTTAAAGTTTTTGGAATTGGGTGGGGGTACTAGTTTTACCTTTATTTCAAGGGAGAAAGCTTTGTGATCTGATCTGACCAGTGAGGATATCACAATAGGAGGATGCAGTAGTCTCCCATATTTGTGAATACCAGATCTAGTTATTTGTTCCTCTAGTGGAGTTCAGACTAGCTGCTCCAGGGCATTTAAATTTACAAAGTCATGAAATCTTTAGACTTGCATGTTAGTGGTTGTATATGCCTCTCAATTAATTGAGGGGTAGTTAAAATCACCCATGAGTATGATACTGGGCTGGATGGTGAGTGATTATATTAACTTCAGGAATGATGTATAGCTTTCCTTGTTCATGGTGGGGGACCTGTAGCAAGCAAGAATATTAATGGATTTATTGCATGGTTAGTCAGACATGAGGTTGCTCAAGCATGTCATCTTGTTTGACCAACCTTGAGATGTGCTTAACCTTTATATAGCTAGATAGTGGTACTATTCGTAACTGACCCAAGTGCTTGTGTGATCTGGTGAATCTAGGCCCGTCAGGCAACTAACTGTAACCTTTCCCTTATACAGCCTGGTAAAAGGGACATCGGTGTGTCTCACAATGGAGTCTCCTATGACCAGAATATTGGGCTGTGGAGTGGTTTTGCCTTATGGGCTTGGTAGTTGACACAGTGAGTGCTGTGATGGAATTGTCTTGCTTATGTGCATGTAGAGTTTCTGAGGACTGCGCCCAAGAGGCCTTTGAGGTTTAGGTAAGTTACATGTGAGAACTTCCGCATATGTGGGTCTATATGTGTTGTCCTTTGCGGGTGCAGTGAGTGAGGTGTGTGAGTTACTGACAACCTGTTTGTTGCTTTTTGTGTCTGTATGTGAGAGTCTGCCTCCAAAGTCAATGTGCAACTACATCTCTCACGTACTGCATTTGTCTTTTTGAGAATTAAATGGTTGTAAGTGTACATAAGGCAGTTGTTACATTGCCTCAGGATGTCCATGTCTACCAAACTGGATGCAGAGATAGCAGGAAAGTGGCCATCCATGGTTGCAGATCCTAATGTATACTTGAAAGGACAGGAGTTGAGGGAGTTTGTAACCAGATGAGGGAAGGCTGCTTACTTTGCATAGTCTGCAGCTCCCCTAACCAGCGATGCTGCCCAGTGCCAAACCAGATGCTACCTGAGCAGCAATAGTCCTGGGTGCTACAATAGGGTAAGGTAGACTTATAGTCCTAACTAAATGCATAAATACTGCTCACCACATAAACTAGTTGCCCCATGAGTAATACAAGATTGAGGTAAAGTTCCTTGGTGCTTTTTATAGGGAAATTTCAACTTTTTCTGATTGTGTGTATACAAGGCAACAGTAATTGCTGCTGTATGAAGAGCAGTTTCTTGCAAATGCAACACTTATATACGATTAGAAAAAAGCAGGTTTTACACTAACTGTGCCCTAAGGCCAGACAGGTAAGCACACAGTGAGTTTTCCATCAGCAATTCCCAGTTCAGACAGGTAAAATCATCCCTCTCCTGCAAAAAGAGTGCAGACTTTGACTGTCTTAATGTAAAATGACAGGTTTGGAGCCCAAGTGTTAAGGGACCTCAAACAGATGCTTAATACTAAATAAAAAAAGCAGATACAATTGGATTTTCAGTGCAGAACAGCAGCCCTCATAGCAGTTTGAAAATGCAACTTTAAACATTAAAGAAGTGCAAAAAAACAACAAATAGCATAGTTGACTTTCACAGTACAATGAAAATAAGCAATGTTTCATGATGTTTGTGTCTGTACAAGACACTGGCACAGTGAGCAGCTCAGTGCAAATGTGCCAAATGTATATCAACGCTGTAAATACAGGAAACTTAACTACTGAGCCCTCTGAGCAATAAATCAACTACAATTAGTGCCCTTTTGTGTAATTTCCAGCTCAGACATGGTAAAAAGTTACTGACACTAGATGAATAATCCTAGTCCTCAATATCCGAGTTGTTTGGCTTCTGCTATATACCTACAATCAACTGCACTACTAGTGGAGTTAAGTACAAACTTGCAGTGTTAAAGATTGTACTGCATTTTATTTTATTTTTCTGTGTACTTAATTGTTTCATTGGTCTGTGTCTCTCTGTAGTTATTTATTTTTCTATTTAACTGTTTCGTAGAATACTGTGGTCTCTCTCGGTCTCTGCAGTTAAGTTTTCTGTCCGCCCTCCCTGTTCTTGTTCTGGTATTAATCTTGGTAGCTTTGGAATTGCTCATCCCTCCTGTAAATTTATGTTTGAACACTCCTCCTGGGTCTATCTCATTTGCTCACCCAACCGAGTACAGTAAGATCATATCTGGACTTCAGATAATCCGCGGTGGTGCAGCGGTAGTGTTGTTGCCTCACAGCAAGAGGTTCTCCCATTCGATTCTCGGCTGGAGTGCGGGGAGTGCCTTCTGTGTGGAGTCTGCATGCCCTCCCCACGGTTGGGTGGGCATTCGAAAGACATGCATAAATGGGCATGCCTTCGCTGAAGGTTGCCCGTCGAGCTAGCACCTCGGCATTCGTCAAAATCTACTGCCAATCATTAGCGGACTGGAGTTCCGCTGTGGCGACCCCTAACCGGGAAAAGCTGAAAGACAACAACAACACTCCTACCAGTCCCATCTGTTCAGCTCTATTCCAGTCTAGTGTCACTAGCTCATTCTACCTAATACAGAGAGAACATTTGTGAAGGGCAAGCCACTTAGGTCCTTAATTTTGAGTTATCTTCTGTTTCTCCTTCCTCACTTTCCACTTTCCAAAAAAAAAAAAAATCTAAACTTGTTTCCTGCCTTTCCTGTAACAAGTTTAGTCCAGATGCAGATTTGCTGTAACCAGGACTGTTTGTAAGCTTCTGAGCCCCCAAAGCCTTTGTGTTGGAGGGAAGTCTTCTAGCTTATCAGTGGGAGTGGTAAGCACTAGGTAGCCTATCTACCACAAGAGTGGTTTCTGGCCCAGAAAATGTAGTTTATTGGCCGTTTGTACAGTTTTTTCATCCTTTCACCTTTCTGATTTAAAAGCCTGCATTTGCGCTTGTTTCCCACCTTTCCTGTGACTAGTCTAGTCCAGATATAGATTTGCTGTATCCAGGACTGTTTGTAAGCTTCTGAGCCCCCCCCCCAAGCCTTTCTGTGCTGGAGGGAAGCATTCTAGCTTATCAGTGGGAGTGGTAAGCACTAGGTAGCCTATCTACCACAAAATCCAGGTACAGATTCTTAGTTTTAGCACTTGAATTTGCTTATTCGTGCTCACACTTGTTCAGAACTTGTTATTAGCACTAAATAAGCTACACATTACTACAGCACTCAGTCTTCCTCTTTACCTAGAAGAAAACGGTTTTTGTACTTACTTTCCTCACTTGCTTAAAGAAAAACAGCTCTTATACTCACTTTCCTCACTTGTCTAGAGGAAAGTAGTTTTTTATTCAGGCAAGTCCAAGGGTCAGCTCCCAGTGTTCTCTCCTGTCTATCTGATGAATAAGGCCAGCTTGAGGCAATCAAGCAATTGCCACATGTACACAGACAACCCTCTCCTCCTACCACCCAACACCACAACCTGTGAGAGATGCACTTATCTAGCCAAACTGGAGTTAAAGCTCTCTCCAACCAAGACTGAAATTGACAGTCAAGAGGAGAAGGTAAACACTTGCACCACACCACACTCATCACATAGTCCCACTAAACCTACACCACTAAAATCCACACATAGAAACACAAAAACATTTGCAGAGGCTCTCAGTAATAATCTGTTCAAGCAACAGAGACCTCCAAAGCAGAAACGGAAGCAACCTCCACAACCCAGATGACACAGCCTACAGACTCAGTGTGCCAATAAACCACAGTCCATAAGGCAAACCAATGTACCCAACACACTAGTCATAGGTGACTCTATAGCCAGGCACACTGATGTCCCACTCACCAGGCTACACAAGGAGATGGTTACTGTCAGCTGCCAGGATCCACCACATAACCCACGCACTCAGGTCACTCCACAAGTACAAATATGTCTCTGTCATTGTCCATGTTGGTGTGAACGACCTGAGACGTACCTCCTTGGACTACATTAAGTGAGACATGGAAGAGCTTTCCGATCTTGTAGCCCAGGCAGGTACGACCCTAGTCCCGAGTAGCATCCTGCAATCACCCAGAATGATACCACAGTACAGGGACAACTTCAACAATTGGCTAAGCTTCTAGTGTCATTCTAAGGGGATGCAGTATCTGTCTGCCTGGGACGACATGGTCGACAGACCACGATGCTTTGCCAGAGATGGCCTGAACCTGTCGCCTCTGGGATTCCAGATACTGGCTTAGGGTCTTGCCACCCCTATAGTGCCTTTTTTAGGCAAGGTTCAAATGACAAATTCACCACCGTAACAGAAACAGGCAAGCAAAAACTGAGGGTAATGCTACTCAATGCTAGAAGTCTAAATCTCAAAATGCACTCACTCGAGGCACTCCTTAAAATGGAGATCAATATCTGTGCAGTGACTGATACCTGGTTCAAGGCTCCAGAGAGCACCCCTGCATTACTAGGCTATAACTCATACCACACTTTTCGGCTATCAAACCTGGACTACAGCACGAAAGACGGAGGTGTGTCCATATTCATTAAGGATATCCACACCTCCAGGCTAATTGTGCAGTAAAATGCATCCGAGGTTATCCAAGTGCAACTAACTCTGGGCAATACTGCAATCCAAACTGTAGCTTGCTACAGATCCCCCACCATGCCTCAGGATTCCCACACCTCTTTTCTTCATATACTGGAAAATATTAGGGTTCAACCAAACACCCTAATAATGGGCGATTTCAACTACCCCACCATTAACTGGGAAAACTACTTATGTACCAACTCCTTCACTCAACGCTTTCTGGAATTCATACATTCCAATGCCCTGGATCAACTTATCCACACCCCCACCAGGGGCAATAATATCCTAGACCTAGTCATTACCAGCATGAGTGACCGGTGTTCCACACCTGAAATCAACTCCTCGTTGGTCAGATCTGACCATAAGCATCGGCATCCCACCGCCACCCACCATTAAGGAAACCACGGTAAAAACTTTCTCCATGGTCAACTTCATGCTTCTTAAGACAGAAGTGGCGAACTTCATGACACCCATGCAGATGGACAATACAGTTACGACTGCTGAATCCTACACAAATGCACTCTATAAGCACTTACACGAGTGCATGGATTGTGCTAACCCAAACAGAACCAAGACACTATCCTCCAAAAAAAGGAAGCCAATCTGGTGGTCCCCTGCCATAAACAAACTCTACAACAGAAGGAAGAAACTGTTGCAAAATAGAGTAAAATCCCATGAGTGGAGTAGCTCCCTGGTCAGTCTCAGTAAGAAGCTGAGATCACTTATAAGATCCTCCAAAGCTAGCTACGAAAACAAAATCACCACTGATTCTAAGGGCAACCGCAAAACATTCTATAGCTATGTCAAGAATATCAATGGCAACACCCAGATCTGCTCTGAGTTACAGAACGGCACGAAAATTACCATCCTGGCAGATAGGTTCAGTGCTAACTTTACCCCCCTTTCAACCCCTAAAGGGCCCATATCTATACAGGAAGAATGCAGAGTCCCTGTAATCACATCTATACAGGTAAAAGCTGCACTCTCTAAAACCAAAAACACAGCATCCATGGGACCAGACATCCCATGCTGAGTTTTACATGAACTTCAGAATGAACTGGCTCCCCACCTAAGCACCATGTTCAATCATAGTCTCACGTCAGGCTTTGTGCCCACTGAATGGCACACAGCAACAGTTATCCCACTCCACAAAGATGGAGCCAGTGCTGATCCTGGGATCTATCGCCCTATTAGCCTGATGAGCCTGGTCTGCACGGCCATGGAACATATCATGGAACTCAAACAAAGACATTGGTAGATGTCAAACTCTGGACCCCACCCAGTTCAGGTTTGTGAAAGGCAGATCATGCCTTCTGAACCTGATAGACTTTGTTGAGGCAGTCACCAAAGCCGTAGACGAGGGTAAGGTGGTTCACACAGCCTATCTTAACCTCGCCAAGGCTTCCAACACCATCCGCCATTCTGGAATTATAGCTAAACTCACTAAACTAGGTATAAATCCCTATGTCACAAGATGGGTTGCCAACTGGCTCACTGACAGAACCCACACTGTAAATGTTGCAGACTCCAAATCTGACTTCAAACCAGCGACAAGTGGAGTACCACAAGGTGCAGTCTTGGGACCTCTCCTGTTTGGTATCTACTTCTCTGAAGTACAGGCTAACACAGAAGGCTAACAAAGTTTGCAGATGACTGCAAACTAGGCACCATAGTCGAGTCCTCAAATGATGTGGACATCCTACATAAGGGCCTCACTGAGACAGATGTCTGGTGTCAGAGGCATGGCCTCAAGCTCAATGCCAAAAAGTGCATTGTCATCCCTTTTGCTAAAAACTTTGTCCCTATGAACTACCACATAAACAGCAGTCTACTTAATGCCGAATGTGTGATAAGAGACCATGGGACCCAGGTGGACAGTAGTCTCTCCTTTGATAATCACATTGCCACAGTAGTCAGGAAATCCTTCTATGCGGCGCACCTCATCACAAAAGGCTTCTCATCCAGGAAAAAAGAGGTCATTGTTCCCCTCTATTCAGCACTCATTAGACCCGTTATAGAGTACAATGCCCCTTTTGGAATGTACATCACAAGACATCTGCAGCAGCTGGAAAGGCCACAGAAGTACCTCACAAAGAGGATTACTGGCCTCAAACAGATGCCCTACACTGACCGTCTCAAAAAACTCCAGCTTTACTCTGTTGCATATCGCCTACTCTGAGGAGATCTCTGCCTAACATATAAAGCTACGTTAAACCCAGAGCTGCTGGACATGCTACACCTAAAGAAATCCCAATCCCTCCAAGCTACATGCTCTAGGGGCCTAAATCTTGTCACCACAATAAACAGGACATGCTGGAGGGATAGATTCCTATCTCAGAGACTTCATATACTCTGGAACAAGCTACCCATATATGACAAGCAAAGTTCCTCATTAGGACTCCAAGAAAAATCGTGATGAGTGGATGGGAAACAGGAAATACACCCCGGGGATCACTTCTGTGGCTCTGCGCAACAGGGGCACAGGAAATTAACTTTCTTGGGTGGCGTAAGCCAGGGAACCTTGTTGGCTAGGCTTACTTAGGCCCTTGGGCCGATAGCCTAGTACCTACCTATGAATCTATGTGAAAGCACAGTAAACATGTGTCTAGAATGAAATGGTACCACAAACAAACTTAAAGTTAAGGAAAGGCAATAAGTAATTCAAGATAACAGTAGTGTACTTTTAACACCTTATAAAAGTGTGATTATTCAATAAAAGTAACTCGCTTTGTAGAAATGAATCAAGAGCCACTCAACTGTGCAGAATTTATAGAGGAACTAAAAACAAGGTAAACTGATTAATTAGCCCTCCAGCCAAGAAAAAAACTACATGCAGGAATCTCTAATGCGTTTCCCCAACCTAACAGACCAGGCTGCCAACCACTGTAAGTTGAAGGAAAATCCACTGTCCTCTTGATGCATAAAACTGCTTCTTTTAGATTTGTCATTATTGACCAAGTAAAAGGTAATAGATCTATGAAGCAAGGTTGGCACACTATACTAACTCAAAAGGAAAGAAAATGGATTATTAAGTTGGGTGCCCTATTTCATCCTGGACTAAATGATAAGTTATGAGGGTCTTTTTTCTTTTTATTAAGGACCCTAATTGGTAATTACACAAGCAAATATATGATATGAATGGAAGTTTGGTTATGACATCTGATATTATATTTAAAACGTTTATTTTGGTTGATATTTACATGTGTTTGGACTGCGGTGGTGGTGTTGCGGTAGCATTGTCACCTCACAGTAAGACGTCCTGTTCGATTCTCAGCTAGAGCGTCTTCTGTGTGGAGACATGCGTGAATGGGCGTACCTTCGTTGAAGGTTGTGCGTCAGGGCCGGCAACTCGGCACGTAAAAATCTACTGCCAATCAATAGCGGGCCGGAGTTCCGCTGTGGCGACCCCTAACCGGGAAAAGCCGAAAGACCCAACATTTATATGTGTTTGGAGGCTGGAATGGATTAATGGGGGAAGTGATGTCACAATTGGGGATGCACATTGTGTATAAAATCTGTCCCTGCATTATGTATATTTTATCACTGAAGAAGGTTTGTTAACGAAACCAGTCTGAAGGGAAAGAAATAAAACTTCATTTGCCTCTGAGTGCTGGCTTTTTCTTTTTTGGTTTATTTTACAGTTTGGCTATGCCGTGCACCAGTCATACCTGCTAGCTTTTTTGGAGGGTGGTCTATGTAAATCCATCAGTCACGACATTTCAAATGGTTTCCATTTATTCTCAGCTTTGAACTACCCAATTTAATTTTTTGCATAGAAAATTACTACTTTTTTTTTAACATAGCATAGTGTCAATCCCCTTTTCTATAGCTCTTTCTGGTGCTTTAACCTGCTATCTACCGTATGCAATACCCTGGAACCCTCCTTAATTTCTTTAGCAGGTTAGAGAGGACATGGGTTTCACTATTAGATAACATTCTCTTGGCAGTTACTTTTCCATCTGTATATACATTTAACACAGTTTTCTTCCATGGCACAGAGAGACAGTAATGAAGTCCATGTATACATTCTTATATGCAGCCCCTCAAATATATATATTAGTTAACTTTAGGAAATTTGGTTAAAAAGCAATAAACCCTGATTAGTCATTCACAGTTCCAAACTGGTGAATTTATGTACACAGAAAAACAACTGAAAAAGAAGACTGTCTACTTATACAGTAGGAAACCTGTGCGCCAACAGAAAAAAAACTGAGTTTTTCACTTGGTGACTATAAGTATATGTGACTTGTATCTTAACACCTTAAAAAAGCAAAACTAACTGCAAAACTGCTTTCCAAATACATCCAATACAAACCACTACAATAGCTGCCTTACTTCCTCCCATTGCCATAGTCATCTGAATAAATAACGCTCTCCACACTGCTACTGTTAAAGTTAGCACACACACTCCTAGGAAACACTGCACTGGAAACACCCATTATCAAGCCAGCACTGCAATACAGCACAAACTACCTTCTTAGAATATATTTCTTGAGGAACAGAATAATTTTAAAAATTAAACTTACACTTGCATTTCCCACAAAAGAACAATGTGTCTGACATTGTGGTCTTCTGCCCTTCAAAACCACATTAATTCTGCAGGTTCAACATGATTTTTTTGTACAACAGCACCAATTCTACCTGCAGTATTTCCCTATATATTCCACTTGTGACTCAAAACTGGTCATTATTAAGAAGAAAGAGGTACCTTAATATGCATTAAAACACCTGCTTTATATACATGTTTTGCCTACACACAGTACCCAGTTTCTACCATGTTGCTGGAATATTTGGCTGAACAGTAAAGTACTGCTGGTGCATTTGCCAAGTACTGCCGGTTTTAATATATTTTATTGTAAAATAATTATGAAACTAGCTTTAAATTAAAAAAAAATATATATATATATATATATATATATATATATATATATATATATATATATATATATATATATATTCCCCTTCACAACATCTGGAAGTTAATTATTTGGCTAATAATAGTAACAGATCTAGCCAAATAATTAATTTTCTTATTGAAATCAATGAGAAATCTAATCCAGAAGTGAGAGGTCATGACATTCCTTATCTTGACTTCTCATCTGTAGCCAGAAAGACAACCCATGTCCAATTACCAGGCCCTATAAATACCTGACAATGGTTGTTCTTTGCTTTCCAAGCAATCTCTAGTCATTTAACTATCAGGAGCTGTGGCCTGTTAAATTTTCAAGAATGCTTTTCTCTTGTAGGTATTTTTCTTTATATTTTAGCCTGAAATCAGACATGTCTATGAACAGAGGTAACAGTGCACAGTGCTCCTAGAGCAACGTGCTTGTATTTCTTTTTTTCTTTTTCACTTTTACCCCAGATGGAGTAGGAGTGGGTTGCCCCATAGCAACAACAACGCAGAAATGCATGCATGTAGCCAGTTTTTACAGTTTTGGTGGTGAGATATCACAGGTGATTGCCAAAAGTGGCTGTTGTGAGGTTAGTTGTGTGGATGAAAGCAAGGGACAGTTACAGTGATCACTGATGTGGTCTGGCGGTGGTGGAGACAGCATATAGTCCCTAAGAACTATGAGTTGAAATAAAAAAAAAAAATGATCACATTAATGTATCACAACCTAACATCACATGGGTACACCCAAGGTAACATTTAGGGATAGATAGGGAGGCAGGGTACATGTGAAAGCATAGGGCATTTATGACATCTGGCTTGCCTACCGTACATGTTGAACAGCAACAGGTTGAAGCACATTATTATGGTCATTGCTTCTTTGACAATCAAATTAGAGGTATGCTCATAAGGTGCCTATTTTGTGGAGGCATATATGAGTAAACATGCTGTATGTTGGGAAGGTGACATAATGGTTAAGGTGCTTGCCCTACAAACATAAGGTGTAGGGTTCCAGTCTCACAAGAGATAATTGGCTAGGCTTAAAATAGCTCACAAGGGCAGTTAGACTAGTACTAATCTATGAACTAATCTATGAACCTATGTGAAAGCATAGGTTAGTTACAAAATTACAGTGAAATAAAAATGATATGGGTTGATAGGAGCAGGGCATATGACTAACAACAGTAAGCTGAAATACATTATTGTAGCCATTATGTTTTTAATTTTCTTCTCACTGAAATGTCAAAAGTGTAAATAATAAGACTATCTTTTTTGGGGCAGGTGATGCATAGAAATAAAGGGAAGTCATCACTTCTGAATGATTATTCATTTTTTTTTTTTGGTGGAGCAGTATCTGTCAAAGAGCAATGTGGCCATTGTATTTATGTAACAATGTCAATGCCATAGTCAAAGGTGGGGCATCCATTCAGAGAGCGCACATTCCACAGGGACACCATGCATATGTTCTGTATACAACACCATCTTTTGATAAGTCCTTGATTTTTTTTATTGTAAACTGCCTAAGACAAATTGACAAATAACCACTTATATACAGCTAAAACTCTTGTCGCCTCACAGTAAGACGTTGTCCTGTTTGATTCACAGCTAGAGCGTCTTCTGTGTGGAGACATGCGTGAATGGGCGTACCTTCATTGAAGGTTGTGCGTCAGAGCTGGCAACTTGGCATGTAAAAATCTACTGCCAATCATTAGCGGACCGGAGTTCCGCTGTGGCGACCCCTAATCGGGAAAAGCCGAAAGACACAACAACATACAGCTAAAGTTCTAATGTTTCAGAAAGCGTTTGTTTTCAGTTTGGGACTATATCCAGTTTCAACTTGGGGGCTGTCTGACCATTTCTTGCAAGGCTAAATGAAACTGATGTACAGAATACAGTGCACTAAGTTTTCAGTAGACCAGAAAAAAAAGAAAATATTATTTTACCAGCCAAGGAAATATTTCTGATACTGCATATAGAGAGAGGTCTAGATCCATTTACTAACAAAGGCATTGTGACAGCATGTTAGGATGTAATCCTAAGGTGCACTGAAACATTTGGGGGTAGAATGGAATTCTTCTAATAAGACACTTGGGCACGAAGCACACTGAAGTCCCTGATTTTTTTTAAATGTAAAATGCCTTAGAGGAACTAACATATGGCCAAATACAGCTAACATACTCAGTAGTTCAGAACTTTTTATTCTCACAGTCTGAAAATATACCGTTTCCAACACTTCTGTTTGCAAGACCAGGTGAAACTAATACACAGAAAACATGTGCACCACGTCCTCATTAGACCAAAAGGAAAATAAATCATCTCAACAGCTAAGATGACATTATAGTCTCTGTAAATAGTGTGACGCCTACACCATATGTACTTATAAAAACAGTCTGCACCTTATTTATCAGGACTCAAATGCAGTGGAACCTTGTACCCAAGTACCTTTATCAGAATTATCTGAAATGTTCACTGTAAACTTCCTTAGGGAAAAAAAAAACACATGGACGTTGGTGCAGCGGTAGCGTTGTCACCTCACAGCAAGAGGTACTCCCGTTCGATTCTCAGCTGGAGCGCCTTCTGAGTGGAGTCTGCATGTCCTCCCCACGGTCGAGTGGCCTTCGAAAGACATGCGTGAATGGCCGTGCTTTCACTGAAGGTTGGGCGTCAAGCTGGCACCTTGGCACTGTAAAAATCTACTGCCAATAATTAGCGGACCGGAGTTCCTCTGTGGCGACCCCTAACAGGGAAAAGCCAAAAGAACAACAACACTTACATACAGATAGCAAATCTACAGTTTAAAATGGCTTTTGTTGTCACAGTCTGGCACAATGCCTGGTTTCCACCTTGGGGTTACCTGACCTCTGTTCTCAAGGACTGGTGAAATAAGTCTCAAGAATATACATGCACCAAATCCTTACAAGACTACATGCAAAACTGAACTTCAGTACACAAAACAACACTTTTGTTAATGAATATAGGATAAGGCTTACAATCCATGTACTACCATGTAAATAAGGATGCATATACAGTGAAATCTCTAGGAACCAAATGGAATTATTTTGTATCCAGTTATTTTACTAGTCTCCTGATTTTTGGGGAACTGACATATGGCCTCTTTTATACAACTTGTAAATCCAACACTTCATATGGCATTTCTCATCATCTGGCACTATAGTTTCCACCAGGGTAATACTCGAGTACTGCTCAAAAGGCTATGTGAAGTGTGTGTATGTGTGTGTGTGTGTGTGTGTGTGTGTGTGTGTGTGTGTGTGTGTGTGTGTGTGTGTGTGTGTTACATTCACATTATGTCAGAAGTAAAAGACCCACATATTTCACCAGAAAAAATATTTCCCACTTGTGAAAGTCATCGCTATAATGCCATGCTTTTAATCAGTCTGGGTGGTCATCTCAAATTTGAAAAGGGCCAAGGAAGCGCTTTGCTTCACATGTATGGGCAGTCTATTCTAGAGTATGGGGAGTCTCTGGGTCAGAAACCTATCCCTCCAGCATGTTTTGTTCATTGTGATGACAAGGTTTAGATCCCTGGAGCGTGTGGCTCTGAGGGATTGGGATTTCTTTAAGTGGAGCATGTCCAACAGCTCAGGGTTTGACATAGCCTTGTATGTTAAGCAAAGATCGCCACTGAGTAGACGATATGCCACAAAGTATAGCTGGAGTTTTTTTTAGACGGTCAACACAGGGCATCTGCTTTAGGCCTGTGATTATTTTAGTGAGGAATTTCTGTGGCCTTTCCAGCTGTTGCAGATGTCTTGTGAGGTACATACCAAACGGGGCATTTAACTCTATAATGGGTCTAATGAAGGATGAGTACAGTGGGACAATGATCTCCTTTTTTCTAGATGAAAAGCCCTTAGTGATGAGGTGCACCACATAGGATTTCCTGACTGTTGTGGCAGTGTGGTTATCGAAGGTGAGACCACTGTCCACCTGTGTCCCCAAGTCTCTCATCACACTTTCAGTGTTTAGTGTACTGCCACCTATGTGGTAATTCATGGGTACATGGTTTTTCCCAAAGGGGATAACTATACATTTCTTGGCATTAAGCTTGAGCCCATGGCTCTGGCACAAAGCATCTGTTTCTGTAAGGCCCTTTTGTAGAATATCCACATCATTTGGGGATTCAATAATGGCTCCCAGTTTACAGTCCTCTGCAAATTTTGTTAGCCAGAGTCCCTTATTGTTGGCCTGTACTTCAGAGAAGTAGATGCCAAACAAGAGCAGTCCCAGGACTGAACCTGAGGTACTCCACTTGTCACTTGTCTGAAGCTGGATTTGGAGTCTGCTACTTTTACAGTCTGGGTTCTGTCAGTAAGCCAGTTGGCAACCCATCAAGTGACGTAGGGATTTATGCCCAGATTATTAAGTTTATCTATGATTCCACAGTGGGGGATGGTGTTGAAGGCCTTGGTGAGGTCCAGATAGGCTGTGTGGACTGCCTTATCCTCGTCCACAGCTCTGGAGACTGATTCAAAGAAGTCAATCAGGTTCAGGAGACAAGAACGGCCCTTCACGAACCCAAACTGGGTGGGGTCCAGTGTTTGAAGGTTGCCAATGTCTTTGTTTATAAGTTCCATGATAATGCGTTCCATGCCCTTGCAGATCAGGCTCGTCAGACTGATGGGACGGTAGTTCCCGGGATCCAAGGTGGATCCCCCCCCCTTGTGGAGTGTGACAATTGTAGCTGTGCGCCACTCAGTGGGCATGAATCCTGAGGTGAGGCTATGATTAAACATGGCACTTAGGTGAGGTGCCAGTCCATTTTGTAGTTCATGTAGTACACAGCCCGGGATGTCATCTGATCCCATGGATGCTGTATTCTTAGCTTTGGAGAGTGCGGTTTCTACCTGTGTGGCCATGATTACCGGAATGTGGCAATCTTTTGGTACTGAGACGGGCCCTTTAGGGGGTGAGAGGGGGTGAAGTTGGGACTAACTCAATCTGCCAGGATAGTGGCAATATCCCTGGGATCAGTACATTTAATGCCATTCTGTTGTAGCTCAGAGCAGATCTGAGCATTGCCATTTAGATTCTTGGCATAACTATAGAATGCCTTGTGGTTGTCTTGGCTGATAAATTCAGCTCCAACTTTACCCCTCTCTCCCCCTCAACCTTCCCTCAGGAAATATCAAATATAACTCCCTCTACTATCACTTGGGAACAGGTCTTTAATGCTCTCTCTAAGACCAGGAACACTGCATCAATGGGTCCAGATAATATCCTAGGATGCCTTCTAAATAGCATGAAACATGACCTATCTATCAGGGCCTTTGGAATTACTATTTGACTGTAGCCTCCAAACAGGTTTTGTGCCTCATGAATGGAGAAAAGCAACAGTCATCCCTCTGCAAAAAGGTGGGCCATCTACATACCCTGGAAACTACAGACCCATATGTCTCACCAGTCTTATATGTAAAGCCATGGAAAGAATCATCAGGGAGATGATCAATACAGATATAGTAAACCTCCAGACATTGGACCCAACCCAGTTTGGTTTCATCAAGGGCAGATCATGCCTACTCAACCTGGTGGACTTCTTTGAGAAGGTCACTAAAGCAATGGATGAGGGCAAAACTGTTCACACACCCTACTTTTACCTGGCCAAGGCATTTGATGCAATACCCCACTCGGGCATTGTTGACAAACTCAGGAGGTTAGGTACAAACCCATATGTCAGCCGGTGGATAGCCAACTGGCTCAAAGACAGGACCCATGAAGTCAGAACTGGGGAGTCCACCTCTACAAAGAGGCCAGTCACAAGTGGAGTCCCTCAAGGATCACTCCTTGGACTGGTCCTTTTGGAATTTACTTCTCAGAAGTCAAGGCCAATGTTAATGGTGTCTGGTTGACTAAATTTGCAGTTGATTGCAAATTAGGAGCTATCATTGAATCTCACACTGACACAAATGCTCTCCAGAAGGGACTGACACAGACAAACAACTGGTGTCAGAGCCATGGACAAAAAATAAATGCTAAGAAATGCATAATAGCATCCTTTGGGAAGTCATCCATCCCTGCTAACTATCGTATTGACAACACATCCCTTAGAGTTGACCCAGTAGTCAGGGACTTAGGGACACACATAGATAGTTATCTAGCCTTTGACCATCATGCGTCTATAGTGATAGAAATGTTGTGTAAAATCTTACCATAACCATAGATGCCCTTCTTTTCCATGTTGCAGTATTCTACTAGTGGGTTTACCCTTCTTCCGATCAGGTTGTCCGGCCAGGTTTCCAAAGATTTTCAGTCCCTCTTGGTGCGGACGTATGACGTGGAGGCAGGAATGTGGGCCATAAAGGTGACGTCTGCACACACCAGCCCTCAAAATAAGGATAGCAGCCCCAGACAGAGCCAGTCATGAAGGGCATAGCCTGTCCAGAAGCTGAGGAGAGCAAGTGCAAGAGTATGAGGGGGAAAGGTGGGGGGAAGGAATACTGTAACATGGAAGAGAAGGACATCAATGATTATAGTAAGATTTTACACTTCTATTCCAGTGTTGCAGTACTCTACTAGTGGGTGATTACCAAAGCTCACTGTTGACTGGGAGGTGGCCTGGAAAAGGACTCCAGGAATCCATGCAGGACAGCCATGGCAAACCCTGCCCTAGCCTTGGAGATATGGTCCAGTTTGTAGTGTCTGGTGAAGGTGTGTACAGAGGACTAGGTAGCTGCCTCCAGAATGGATTTAGTGTCTAGACCTTTAAAGAAGGCTTCAGAAGAGGCCATAGCTCTTGTGGAATGGGCCCTAACATTGACTATCAAGGTCTTCCCATGGTGTGAGTAGCAAAAGGAAATAGCCCTGGAAATCCAGGATGAAATAGTCTGCTTGCCCACCGTTTTCCCCAGAGCCCTGGGGTGAAAGGAGACAAACAGTTGATCTGATTTGCAAAAAGGTCTGGTTTTATGCAAATAAAATCTGAGCTGTCTGTGCACGTCTAGGGAATGAAGAACTCTCTCACTATCTCCCTGTGGGTTTGTGAACAATGTAGGCAAGTGGATAGCCTGATTCAAGGAAAGGTCATTGACCACCTTGGGAGTGAAGGCAGGGCTTGTCCTAAGGGTGACCAAGTCTATATAAAAAAAACAAAAAAGGGGGTGTATTCATAAGGGCTTGAAGTTCTGAGACCGTTCTGCTCGAGGTCAAAGCTACTAGCAGTACAGTTTTCCATGTGCAAAACTTTATGGGGGCCTTGTCAGCTAGTTTGAAGGGCACCAGAGTGAGTTTTTCTAATACACAATTAAGATCCCTGGGGGGGGGGGGGTTAGTTTCCTGGGAGGTCTTAGGTGCAGGACACTCTTGAGGAAAAGTTTGGCTGGGAGTCTGGATGCTAGCAGAGGGTCCATAGGCAGGCAGGCAGAGATGGCAGACAGGTGAGCCTTTACAGAGGAGTAGGACAAACCTGACTGTAAGAGTTCACACAGGTAAGACAGAATCAGGGGAATATCGCTCTCCAGTGGATCCATCTGTCTTTTATGACACCAGATAGAAAACCTTTTCCATTTGGAGATATAGAATTTTCTTGTGTTGGGTTTCCGGGCCTCCTGCAGGACTGAAAGCAAGTCCTCATTGTACAGGTGTCTGAAGGGGAAGATAATCCTATCCACCACACTGTGAGGTGCAGAGAGCGCAACTGTAGGTGTATCTGTGTCCCCTTGTGCTGTGTGAGTAGCTCCACTGAGGGGGTAACTTGTGGTGATTGCTCTTGGACAGATGAAATAAAGGAAACCAGTGCTGCTTTGGCCAGTAGGGAGTCACCAGACTGAATTTTCAGTAGGACTCTTTGAATTAATGGGAAGTGGGGGGATGCATACAGGAATCTCCCCTTCCATGGAATTGAGAAAGTGTCTGTTTGTAATGTCTTCAGGTCATGTGTCCTGGAGCAATAGATCTGGGGTTGCCTGTTTGTGGAGGAGGCGAACAGGTCTATCTGTGGAATACCCCACCTGTGGACCCGATTTAGAAACACATCTCTTGACAGCATCCATTGGTGGCTGTCTGATTTGGTTCTGCTTAAAGAATCTGCCTGTGAGTTGTGCTGGGACGGGATGAAGGCTGCCTGGAGGGTGATTCCCTGAGAGGCAGCCAGCTCCCATACATGTAAAGCTAGTCTGCACAGTAAGTAGGACTTGGTCCCTCCTTGCTTGTTGAGGTACCACATGACTGTGGTGTTGTCTGTGAGAAGATCTTTAGGAGGCTCAGCTGGAGGTAGGGTTGGAAGGCCTGCAGGATGAGGAGAATTGTTTTAATCTCCCTGACATTTATGTGCTCTTGTTTGTGTCTGTCTACAAATCTTGCACTATCACTGGACCCAGAGTTGCCCCCCCAGCCCAGATCTGAGGCATCCGTATGCATGGTCTGGGAGGGGGGAGGTATTTGTAAGGGTAGTCATGGATTCTGGGCTACCTGAGCTAGCCACCATTTCAGTTCTTGCCAGAGACAGGGGATGAGTGGGACCCATAACTTGAGGGGGTGGGAGTGCTGAGTCTACACTGAGTGAAGGTAGCATTGAAATTTCCTCATGTGTAAACTCTCTAAGGGTAGCAAGGGGATAGTGGCTGCCATGTACCCAGTAGTGTCAGGAATTGTCTCACAGACAGTTCTGATGAATGAAGGGCAGGGAGGGGGTGGAGGGAAAGAGTTGTCACCTTTTCCCCTGGAAGGGAGGCCATCATGTTGTCTATCCTGATTCTGCATCCCAAGAAGACAATGTCCTGTGCCGGATGGAGTTGGAACTTTTGGAAATTTATCAGGAACCCTAGAGACTGCAGCAGGAGCAGAAGGTCTTTCATGTGATGAAGGAGGGTTTCTCTGTCTGCTGCCTGAACTAAGAGGTGGTCTAGGTACAAGAATATTTGTATTCCCTTGGTCCTGCAGTAGGCAATCACTGGAACCAGGCATTTTGTGAATACCCTTGGGGCGGTGGAGAGCCCAAAAGCCAAAGCACAGAACTGAAAGTGAGAGGAACCTGCTAGGAATCTGAGATATTTCCTGAATGCAGGCTTTATGGGGATGTGGAGGTAGACCTCATTTATGTCAAGGGTTGCCATGAAGGCCTGAGGAAGAATGAGGGGAAAGAGAATTGGGCAAGTTGAGCATCCTGAAGGAGGGGATCTTAAGGAACAGGTTGAGGTGAAAAAGGTCTAAGATAGGTCTCCATGGTCTGTCCCTTATGGGGACCAGAAGTATTCTGGAATAGAATCCTTTCCCTTGAGAATGAGGGAGGTACGGATTCTATGGTGCCTTGAAGCAGCAGGTTGTTTAAAACCTGACAGAGAAGGGGAGAGCTAAGTCATAAAGTTACCCTCCCACAGGATGCCCAAAACCCACTTGTCTGTAAGAGAGGCAGGTGGACAGAGGAAGGGTGGGAGGAGTTGTGGCAGGCAGTCAGACAATGCCTGCCCTGTCAGGAAAGGGAGGCCTCTGGCTACTGGGCTGAGGTGTCCTAGGCTGAGTGGACTGTCTTCTGGGGGGTCTTCTAGACATGGTACGGGGTGAAGGCCTGGAGGTCTTTCTGATAAACCGAGCCTTAGCCGGATAATTCCTCTGGAACTTAGGGATAGGAGAGACTAGGAGATGCTTGAGGTCCTGTAGTTCCTTCCCTTTTTGTTGCAGTGATTTAAAAAGGTCAGCCACTTTAGCACCAAAGAGGGCTGAGTGGTCCAGGGGGGCATCTAGGACCTTGGCTCTGAAGTCATCAGGGAGGGGCTGCAGGCACAGCTAGGAGTATCTCCTCAACATGGATGCTGATGCAGCTGACCTAGCTGAGGCTTCAGCTGCATCATTTCCACACCTAAGGGAGTGCTTGTTTACCTGAAAAATCAGCCCTAGCAAGGACGACAGGGATGCTTTAGCAGCACAGTCAGGGATGTCATTCAACTCCTTGGATGCTTTGTCCAGCAGAGCAAGCGCGTATTTAACCATGTGAGACTGGTAATTTGTTTCCCTAAAAGCTAGGGTAGTAGAGGTGTAAATTTTGTTTCCCCACCTCTTCATAGCTTTGCTGTCCTTATCAGCAGGGAGGACAGTAGTGGTAGGAAAGAGCTTGGATGCCCTGTCATTGGAAATAGACATAGTGGCAGGATCTGAAGGAGGGCAATTGAGCAAGAATTTGTCTGAGACAAGGACCCTGAATAATCTATCCACCCTGCGAGGAGCAGGTGGTTGGGAATCTGAATTAGTGGATCCAGCAGCAAATGCATCCAGGAAGGCAGGCTGAACAGGTGGAATAGGCGAAGGGTTAGGAGACTCCATCTGTATGAGATCATAAAATCTCTTTTGTTGCTCAGTCATGTCTCAGCATTCCCATCTGAAGTGGTCTCTCATCAAGTTAACGGTGTCACTGATGGTTAAGTCTTTCACTGGGGAATCAGGATCTGCAGAGGTTTCCTCAGGAGATCCATACCCCAGGGGGGATGACATTTGGAAAGAGTAGGACAGGTGGTCCTCCGAGGAGTCAGACAACTCCACCTCTCTGGCTCACTCATAGTCCTTTCAGGGATGGACGGTCTGGGACTTAGAAAAAGTAGAACAGCAGGAGCAGCTTCAGTGGAAGGCCTAGGGGCCATGAAGGCATTGTATATACTTTGGCTAAAGGCCTGCCAACTGGGTAAGGATTCAGGAGCAGGAGAAAGATATCTAGCTTTTTGTTTCTTTTAAGAAGGCCTAGGGGTAATTGGTGGGATGGCAGAGTCCGAAGCACCCATCGAAGGCACTGGTTCCACCCCGGTGTCTGTAACAGGTGTTGGTAAGTCCTTCCCCGGACGTATCGTCCGCTCTAGGTTGTGCGGCCTCCTGTACGGTACTCGCTCTATCTGCTATGGCAGATGCTGGGTCCTCAACCAAGTTGATGATGGCTACAGGCTGAGGAGTGTCAGAGGGAGGTGCATTGGAAGTAGTAGGCCACATGGACTTGACTCTCTTCCTTGGCGGTTCAAACAGGGCATCCGAGCCGGTTTCCATATCTAGCGCAATCTGTCTTAAATGTTGATTCTCGAGACACAAGTCAAGAGCCTGTAAATGGCAATGAAGAGTTTTGCGGATGAACGATTTGCAGATGACACAGTTCTTATAATCGTGTTCCCTACCCAAATAGAAAAGACACTGATTGTGGCCGTCTTTGTGGGGAATTTGTCCACCACAGTTGCAATTACTCTTAACGGACATGAACAGACTGTAAGCAATACAAAACAGACTGAAAGAATCCCCAGTGGGGTACTTAGCTTTGATTTGATTCAGATCCGATGTCCGCGAGTATCAGAAACACCTGGTGTACGGCTGGTGGCTGAAATGTTCTGAGGGCTGCTGTGTGACAACATCACCTTTATGGCCCATGTTCTTGGCTCCACGTCAGACGTCCGACTCACCAAGGAGGACTGAAAATCTTTGGGAACCTGGCCAGACAACCTGAACAGAAGAAGGGTAAACCCACTCGTAGAATACTGCAACACTGGAATAGAAGGACATGAGGAAATCATTCTATGTTGCGTAACTTATAAACAAAGGTATGGCATCTAAGTCAAAGTCCAAGGAAGTCATTGTTCCACTGTATTTTGCATTCATCAGACCTATCATTGAGTACAGTGCCATCTTTCGTATGTACCTAACCAGGCATATCCAACAATTGGAACGTCCACAGAGGTTTCTCACTAAAAGAATACAAGGCGTATGTAAAATATCCTATGCAGACCACCTCAAGGCCCTATCCCTGTATTCTGTTTCCTACAGGCTTTTGAGGGGCGATCTATGCCTGGCATACAGGGCATTGTCAGACCCCACTCTGATGGGCCTCCTGCATATCCACAAAACAAACAGCACCAGAATTACCCATTCTGAAAACTTAAACCTTGCCTGTGATATAAACAGGACATGCTGGAGAAATAGGCATGTATCCCAGAGACTACCGCATCTATAGATCAGGCTCACATCCATGTGAATCAGAGTTCTTCCCTAACCCAATTCAAGTGCAACTTGGACAATTGGATGGGAAACTGGAAATTCATCCCTGGTTTGGTACATGTGTCTCTAATGGACACAGGTAACCTGTAAATTGTTCATGTCCCAGGCCCATGCTTGCACTTATCAAGGGTATCAGAACTTGTCAGAAATTTAGGATGCATGGTTAGGCTTAAAAAAGGCCCTTGTGGTTGTTAGCCTAGTAAACACCTATGAACCTTGTGAAGGCTGCCAGCCTAGCCAGACAGAATTTGGTAAATAATTATATCATTTGTAAATATGAATGTTGAACTACAGATTTGTTTTCTTAATTGAAAGGAAATACTCTGAAATGCTGAAATACAGGTTTGTTTTCTTAAATAAAAGAATATGCTGTAAAATACTGAACTTAGAACAATGTAGCAACATTGCCATCTGCTGTAAAGAAAGCTAAGTCAAGCATTTCTTGTCAGTGCTTTGAAGTTAAAATTATTTCATGTCTGTCCCTTTCAAGTTAAAATTTGGAGTTGATTAGTCTGGAGTGAAGCATCCAGCCTATTGTTTTAACTTAAGGAATAATTACTAGAGTTTACATGTGGAATGTCTTTTATGGCTGTAGTTTCCTGCCAGTGCAAGATACCAAGAATGTAGCATCTGTTAGCCTGGGAACACCAGGAAAGTGTAAAAAATTATGTAATGGGAATCAGGACTGAAGATAGCAATTTAAACTGAGAGAGAATTAAAAGGCATTAAGCATTTTTGTCTTGACCATCCAACTCATCAGCACTCTGCCTGTTTTCATACATAAGTTTTCTTAGACTTGTGTTTTTTTTAGAAATAGCTAGGAACTAGAAAGATTAGACTAAGTGTTTTTCTGTGATGTCAGAACTGTACTACTGAATTATTTTAAGTATTTCTCTGTGATCTCTGAACTCTTGACTAGCACTGTGTAGTAAGAAGTATTGTCTTGTGTTTTATTATTTATTATTAAATATTTTAAAACCTTTCAACTGTGGCTGTTTTGTGTAGAGATAATTTAAGCTCTAGAGTACATTGGATATTTACAGTGATTACTGTACCAAGTCACTCTAATAAGCCTTGACTGTTTAGTTATACCACCAATTGGATAATAATATTGCACAGTAATAACTGGACACCCTTTTAAGGGCTTTTGAGTAGCTGATAGATATTAGCTGGGTGGTGGCAGTGATTTCTACCATATAGTATGGGTAAAAGAGGCACAGCTGGAGAATCTGTGCCAGCCTTCCCCAGGAGTGTCTGTGTGGTTGTATAAACTTATCTCAAAGTGTGTGCGTGTCAGCTACTTGGGCAGGGACACGAAGCACTGGCTGGACAGAGAGGGTGCTGGAGATTTTAGCCTGACCAGCTGGCTGAGGTCTGGACCCTATAGCTGTGCCAGTGGGGAGTCTTACTGGGGACCTGGAGAGCAAGGGAGCGACCAGCACCGGACTGCCTGTGATCTCTGTGTGCTCTTAAGGGAAATTGTACTATACCATGTGTATTTCTTATCCTTTCCTCATATATGAGACGCCCCTCACTGGTGTTACTGGTGAGGATTCAGGCTCCTTGATTGCTGGGCCATGACACGGGCATCACATTTGTGTTTGGCAGCGGTGGGATATCCACATCACATATTAATTAGTTGGCAAATACTAATTGGCTTGTAGTGGTGCGGATAGAGTGAAATCCTGTAGCTTGTGTACAGTGAGCTTTGAAAGTGTTTTGTACTCTAAAACAGCCACACAGTGAATACTCAGAGTTCAGATCACAATTGTTTTATTTCTTTTGTTAGCTGAGTTGGTCAGGGTAAGCAGGCAGCATGTCAGCAGAGGAGTATGGAAAGCTGACAAGGAGCCAGCTGGCGGAGATTTGCCAGGCTAGGGGACTGGTGCATGGAAACCTGATTGGAGCCTTGGTTACAGCTGCATCAGAAAACAGCAACCAGGAAGACAATCAGACTGGCAGTGGAGATATAATACCCTCAGAGAATGGACAGCTCAACCTTTCTGCAGTGGATTTAAAAATCCAGCTGGAGCTAAAGAGACTTGAATTGG
Source organism: Protopterus annectens (assembly GCF_019279795.1). NCBI lineage: Eukaryota > Metazoa > Chordata > Ceratodontiformes > Protopteridae > Protopterus > Protopterus annectens. Next base: position 1,646,640,213 of record NC_056731.1, on the reverse strand, counting down.
AGGCCAGTTGTGTGGAATTAGAAGCAGCTGAGGTGTCTAGAGAGTGAGGAGAATGAGAAACTGCTACGCCTGGACGCTGAGGAAAAAGAGAGGCAGAGGCAACATGAGAAGGAGATGCTGACTCTTCGCCAGAGTCATGGAGGTAATGGGGAAGGGAGTAACTGGATCCCAGAAGCACAAAAGGTTAGTAAAAATCTTCTGCAGTTTAAAGAGGGGGATAATTTTGATAGTTTTGTTCATATGTTTGAGAGGGTATGTAAACAGTATGAAGTTGACCAAAGGCTCTGGGTACAGTTCCTGATACCCCCCCCCCACTCCGTGGTAAAGCTGTAACTTCATTATCTAAAATGTCTGATGTTGCATGTTTTGATTATACTGCTGTAAAAAATTGTCTATTTGAGTTTTTTATGCTAACACCTGAAACGTCTAGGAAAAAGTTTCGTGAGCATAGACGCAAAGCAGATGAAAGTGTGTGTGAATATGTTGCTGAATTGAGCACTTATTTCCATAGGTGGGTAAGTAGATGTCAGGTCACCACTTTTGAAGGGCTGGCAGACCTTTTGGTGAGGGAACAAGCCCTTAGCACTTTGCCTGAGGACATGAGGATCTGGTTAGCTGATAGATAATGTGCTACTTCAAATGAGTTGGGGAAGAAGGGAGACCTATACCTGGCAAGCAGGGCAGCCCTGCACAGGAAGGGGCCCCCAGTACTGCTCATGGATCTAAAGGAACCCATGGTGGGCAGCACAGACTGCCACAACAGAATCTGCCAGTAGCAAGGGAAGCCACTAGTCCAGGTACAGGTTCAGAAGCTAGGGTTAAATGTTTTGAATGCAACCAGTGGGGTCATGTAGCATACAGGTGTCCAAGGAGGCAAGGTGGGGAACAAAAGGTGAGGGAAAGACAAAATGCCAACAGTAGGTTGTCTTGAGACAACAGGGGTAATAAACTACCATCCTGCAGATGTCCTGAGAGGGATGCATTTGGATGAGGCAGTACCATGTGCTTATGCAGTTACACACAGTCAGGCTAGGAGACAAGCGTGTGGGTCTGGTAACCTGAGGGAGACCCAGACAGACTGCATACTTGCAGCCAGAATTGGTGAGGTGGTTACTTCAGGGAAGGAGCTAATCTGTAGCAGTGAGACTGAATGTGAGCCACAGCTGCTTGGGGGTACTGATGGTCCCTTGGACAAAGAGAGAGTTGAGTAGTAGTATCCAGGCTGACAATGAGGCACCACTGTCAGAGGATGCCAGACTTCCTGTGGAAGGGGAGCTGGGAAGGGTTACAAGGAGAGAGTTGAGACAGGCTCAGCTCTCAGACCCTACATTGCAAGGCCTAAGGCAGGTAGCTAGGGAGGCACCTGATTCTCAAGGAAAGGGGAAATGTGTATACTGGGACAAAGGTTTACTATACAGAGAGTGGACCCCTGAGGGAGGGCTAGAAGGTGAGAGAGTACAGCAGTTGGTAGTGCCTAGAGCCTACCGTCTGGCGCTTCTAGCCATAGCACATGATATTCCCTTTGCAGGTCATATGGGCATAAAACATACAAAGAGGCATATTATGCAGAACTTTGACTGGCCTGGAATTTTCAGAGATGTAAGAGGGTACTGCAGGACCTGTGAGCAGTGCCAAAAGGTAGGCAAGGCAGGAGACAAGGTGAGAGCTCCTTTGATGCCTTTTCCTGTGATTGAGGAGCCATTTCAGAGGGTAGCTATGGATATTGTGCGTCCTCTGAGCACCCAAAGTTCCACAGGGAAAAAGTATATCCTAGTAGTAGTGGATTATGCTACACGATACCGTGAGGCAGTGACTTTGTCCTCCATTGAGACAGAGAAGGTGGCAAATGCTTTGTTACAGATTTTCAGCAGGGTAGGTTTCCCAAAAGAAATACTGATTGACAAAGGTGCCAATTTCATGTCAGATCTGCTGGCTTGTCTGTGGAAGTCCTGTGGGGTGAAGCACATGAAGACCACCCCCTACATCCCCAGACTAATGGTCTTGTTGAGAGGTTAAACTCTACAATCAAGTCCATGCTACTAGCATTTGCAGATCAGTTTAAGAGGGAGTGGGACAAATACTTGCCCCATCTGTTGTTTGCTTACAGAGAAGTTCCCCAGGAATCCACATGTTTTTTTCCCTTTGAGTTGCTGTATGGGTATAGGGTAAGGGGACCTCTAGATTTAATTTGAGATGAGTGGGAAGCTGAGTGCAAGTCTTACAAGGAGTCTGTTGTGGCATACGTCCTAAATCTCAGGACGAGGCTCAGGGAACTCATGGGATTGGCCCAAGAGAACCTGGCAGAAGCCCAACAACAGAAAAAGGTGTGGTATGACAGGAATGCTCGAGCTAGAGAGTATGCTGTGGGGCAGCAGGTAATGGTTCTCATTCCTGTCAGACACAACAAACTGCAAGCAGCTTGAGAGGGTCCCTACAAGATGGTATGAAATGTAAGTGATGTTAACTACATGGTGGAACTGCTAGGCAGATGGCAGGGGCACAAATTGTACCATGTTAACATGATGAAACCTTACCATGATAGGAAGGTGCTTGTGCTGAGCATATGTAGTGGACTGCAGGAGGAGTCTGAGGGAGATCTGGGGACTGATCGCCTCAGTTAGGATCGGCCTGACACCTTAGTGGAAGGGGTAGCAATGTCCCAGCAGCTATCTCCTACCCAGCTTCATGAAATCCGAGCAGTGTTACAGGAATTTGGAGACATGTTTACTGCGAAACCAAGATGCACCCACATGGGGCAGCACCAGGTGGATACAGGACCCCAAAGGCCTATTAGGCAGGCCCCTTACATAGTTCCTGAGAGAGTCAAACAGACTCTAAGGGAGGACGTACAGGAGATGTTGGATCTAGGGGTGATTCAAGAGTCCAACAGTCCCTGGGCCTCCCCAGTGGTGCTGGTGCCAAAGAGAGATGGCAGCACCAGGTTCTGTGTGGACTAAAGGAAATTAAATAGTCACACAGAGTCAGATGCTTACCCCATGCCTAGGACAGATGAGACCCTAGAGCAGCTGGGTGGGGCTAAGTATCTTACAACCATTGATCTTACCAAGGGTTACTGGCAGGTGCCCTTGACTCCCAGTGCTAGACAGAAGTCAGCCTTTGTGATGGCTTGTATGAGTTCACAAAGATGCCCTTTGGGATGAAGAATGCCCCAGCGACTTTCCAGAGGCTGGTAGATCATATCCTAGCAGTAGCAGGAGGGTTTGCCCTTGCTTACCTGGATGATATTGCCATCAACAGCCATTCCTGGCCAGAGCACCTTCAGTATGTCAGGGAGGTGCTGGGCAGACTACAGAGGGCAGCGTTGACCATTAAGCCGAGCAAATGTCAGGTGAGTATGTCAAAGGTCTCCTACCTAGGGCATAAAGTGGGGAGTGGTAAGATAAGGACAGAACCTGCCAAGGTGGAAGCCATTCAGGAGTGGCCTGCACCTGTTACTAAAAAGCAGGTGAGGGCATTTTTAGGGACAGCAGGGTACTACAGAAAGTTCGTCCCCAGTTATAGTACCATAGCTGCTCCCCTCATAGACCTGACAAGGAAGAACAGGCCAGATAAGGTAGTGTGGACTCCAGCATGTGAGCAGGCATTCTAGATGCTTAAAGAAGCTTTGGGAGGACCCCCTCTGTTAGCCAGTCCAGATTACAGCAAATAATTTGTTGTGCAAGTGGATGCTTCAAACCATGGGGTGGGGGGGCTGTACTTAGCCAAATTTCTTCAGAGGGGGAAGAGCACCCAGTGGTTTATCTCAGTTGTAGGCTCCAACCCAGGGAGGAATGCTATGCAGCTGTACAAAAGGAATGTCTAGCCATAGTGTGGGCATTGCAGAAACTTCAGCCTTATCTGTATGGAAGAAAATTTACTGCTATGACAGATCACATCCCCCTAACATGGTTAAACAGAGCCAACCAGCAAAATGCCAAGTTTGCTAAGATGGAGCCTAGGGTTGCAAGCATATATGTCAGTGCAGCATTGCAGTGGGAGTAGCAATGCCAATGTAGATGGGATCTCAAGACAGGGAATGGGGTAAGGTACACTAAAACAGACCTAACCCTCTCAAGCAGCATTTCTCAAGGGTCACTTGAAAAACTAGCTTGAGTTTTCCGGGGGGGGGGGGTGAAGGCTACCAGCCTAACCAGATAGAATTTGGTACATAATTATATCATTTGTAAATATGAATGTTGAACTACAGACTTGTTTTCTTAAATGAAAGGAAATACTGTGAAATGTTGAAATACAGGCTAGTTTTCTTAAATGAAAGAATATGCTGTGAAATGTTGAACTTAAGACAATGTAGCAACATTGCCGTCTGTTGTAAAGAAAGCTAAGTCAAGCATTTCTTGTCTCTCCTTTAAAGTTAAAATTATTTCATGTCTGTCCCTTTGAAGTTAAAATTTGGAATCGATGAGTCTGGAGTGAAGCATCCTGCCTATTGTTTTAACTTAAGGTATAATTACTAGAGTTTACATGTGGAATGTCTTTTATGGCTGTAGTTTCCTGCAGGTGCACGATAACAAGAATGTAGTATCTGTTAGCATGGGGACACCAGGAAAGTGTAAAAAATGATGTAATGGGAATCAGGACTGAAGATAACAATTTAAACAGACAGAATCAGAAGGCATTAAGCACTTTTGTCTTGACCATCCAACTCATCAGCACTCTGCCTGTTTTCATATGTAAGTTATCTTAGACTTGTGTTTTTTTTTTTTTTTTAGAAATAGCTAGGAACTAGAAAGATTAGACTAAGTGTTTTTCTGTGATGTCAGAACTGTACTACTGAATTATTTTAAGTATTTCTCTGGGATCTCTGAACTCTTGGCTAGCACTGTGTAGTAAGAAGTATTGTCTTGTGTTTTATTATGTATTATTAAATATTTTAAAACCTTTCAACTGTGGCTGTTTTGTGTGGAGATAATTTAAGCTCTAGAGTACATTGGATATTTACAGTGATTACTGTACCAAGTCACTCTAATAAGCCTTGACTGTTTAGTTATACTACCAATTGGATAATAATATTGCACAGTAAAAACTGGACACCCTTTTAAGGGCTTTTGAGTAGATGATAGATATTAGCTGGGTGGTGGCAGTGATTTCTACCATATAGTCTGGGTAAAAGAGGCACAGCTGGAGAATCTGTGCCAGCCTTCCCCAGGAGTGTCTGTGTGGTTGTATAAACTTATCTCAAAGTGTGTGCGTGTCAGCTACTTGGGCAGGGACACGAAGCATAGAGGGTGCTGGAGATTTTAGCCTGACCAGCTGGCTGAGGTCTGGACCCTATAGCTGTGCCAGTGGGGAGTCTTACTGGGGACCTGGAGAGCAAGGGAGCGACCAGCACCGGACTGCCTGTGATCTTTGTGTGCTCTTAAGGGAAATTGTACTTTACCATGTGTATTTCTTATCCTTTCCTCATATATGAGATGCCCCTCACTGGTGTTAGTGGTGAGGATTCAGGCTCTTTGATTGCTGGGCCATGACACGGGCATCACATTTGTGTTTGGCAGTGGTGGGATATCCACATCACATATTAATTAGTTGGCAAATACTAATTGGCTTGTAGTGGTGTGGATAGAGTGACATCCTGTAGCTTGTGTACAGTGAGTTTTGAAAGTGTTTTGTACTCTAAAACAGCCATGCAGTGAATACTCAGAGTTCAGATCACAATTGTTTTATTTCTTTTGTTAGCTGAGTTGGTCAGGGTAAGCAGGCAGCATGTCAGCAGAGGAGTATGGAAAGCTGACAAGGAGCCAGCTGGCGGAGATTTGCCAGGCTAGGGGACTGGTGCATGGAAACCTGATTGGAGCCTTGGTTACAGCTGCATCAGAAAACAGCAACCAGGAAGACAATCAGACTGGCAGTGGAGATATAATACCCTCAGAGAATGGACAGCTCAACCTTTCTGCAGTGGATTTAAAAATCCAGCTGGAGCTAAATTGACTTGAATCGGAGGCCAGTTGTGTGGAATTAGAAGCAGCTGAGGTGTCTAGAGAGTGAGGAGAATGAGAAACTGCTACGCCTGGACGCTGAGGAAAAAGAGAGGCAGAGGCAACATGAGAAGGAGATGCTGACTCTTCGCCAGAGTCATGGAGGTAATGGGGAAGGGAGTAACTGGATCCCAGAAGCACAAAAGGTTAGTAAAAATCTTCCGCAGTTTAAAGAGGGGGATAATTTTGATAGTTTTGTTCATATGTTTGAGAGGGTATGTAAACAGTATGAAGTTGACCAAAGGCTCTGGGTACAGTTCCTGACCCCCCCCCCCACTCCGTGGTAAAGCTGTAACTTCATTACCTAAAATGTCTGATGTTGCATGTTTTGATTATACTGCTGTAAAAAATTGTCTATTTGAGTTTTTTATGCTAACACCTGAAACGTCTAGGAAAAAGTTTTGTGAGCATAGACGCAAAGCAGATGAAAGTGTGTGTGAATATGTTGCTGAATTGAGCACTTATTTCCATAGGTGGGTGAGTAGATGTCAGTTCACCACTTTTGAAGGGCTGGCAGACCTTTTGGTGAGGGAACAAGCCCTTAGCACTTTGCCTGAGGACATGAGGATCTGGTTAGCTGATAGATAATGTGCTACTTCAGATGAGTTGGGGGAGACCTATACCTGGCAAGCAGGGCAGCCCTGCACAGGAAGGGGCCCCCAGTACTGCTCATGGATCTAAAGGAACCCATGGTGGGCAGCACAGACTGCCACAACAGAATCTGCCAGTAGCAAGGGAAGCCACTAGTCCAGGTACAGGTTCAGAAGCTAGGGTTAAATGTTTTGAATGCAACCAGTGGGGTCATGTAGCATACAGGTGTCCACGGAAGCAAGGTGGGGAACAAAAGGTGAGGGAAAGACAAAATGCCAACAGTAGGTTGTCTTGAGACAACAGGGGTAATAAACTACCATCCTGCAGATGTCCTGAGAGGGATGCATTTGGATGAGGCAGTACCATGTGCTTATGCAGTTACACACAGTCAGGCTAGGAGACAAGCGTGTGGTTCTGGTAACCTGGGGGAGACCCAGACAGACTGCATACTTGCAGCCAGAATTGGTGAGGTGGTTACTTCAGGGAAGGAGCTACTCTGTAGCAGTGAGACTGAATGTGAGCCACAGCTGCTTGGGGGTACTGATGGTCCCTTGGACAAAGAGAGAGTTGAGTAGTAGTATCCAGGCTGACAATGAGGCACCACTGTCAGAGGATGCCAGACTTCCTGTGGAAGGGGAGCTGGGAAGGGTTACAAGGAGAGAGTTGAGACAGGCTCAGCTCTCAGACCCTACATTGCAAGGCCTAAGGCAGGTAGCTAGGGAGGCACCTGATTCTCAAGGAAAGGGGAAATGTGTATACTGGGACAAAGGTTTACTATACAGAGAGTGGACCCCTGAGGGAGGGCTAGAAGGTGAGAGAGTACAGCAGTTGGTAGTGCCTAGAGCCTACCGTCTGGCGCTTCTAGCCATAGCACATGATATTCCCTTTGCAGGTCATATGGGCATAAAACATACAAAGAGGCATATTATGCAGAACTTCGATTGGCCTGGAATTTTCAGAGATGTAAGAGGGTACTGCAGGACCTGTGAGCAGTGCCAAAAGGTAGGCAAGGCAGGAGACAAGGTGAGAGCTCCTTTGATGCCTTTTCCTGTGATTGAGGAGCCATTTCAGAGGGTATCTATGGATATTGTGCGTCCTCTGAGCACCCAAAGTTCCACAGGGAAAAAGTATATCCTAGTAGTAGTGGATTATGCTACACGATACCCTGAGGCAGTGGCTTTGTCCTCCATTGAGACAGAGAAGGTGGCAAATGCTTTGTTACAGGTTTTCAGCAGGGTAGGTTTCCCAAAAGAAATAATGATTGACAGAGGTGCCAATTTCATGTCAGATCTGCTGGCTTGTCTGTGGAAGTCCTGTGGGGTGAAGCACATGAAGACCACCCCCTACCATCCCCAGACTAATGGTCTTGTTGAGAGGTTAAACTCTACAATCAAGTCCATGCTACTAGCATTTGCAGATCAGTTTAAGAGGGAGTGGGACAAATACTTGCCCCATCTGTTGTTTGCTTACAGAGAAGTTCCCCAGGAATCCACATGTTTTTTCCCTTTGAGTTGCTGTATGGGTATAGGGTAAGGGGACCTCTAGATTTAATTCGAGATGAGTGGGAAGCTGAGTGCAAGTCTTACAAGGAGTCTGTTGTGGCATACGTCCTAAATCTCAGGACGAGGCTCAGGGAACTCATGGGATTGGCCCAAGAGAACCTGGCAGAAGCCCAACAACAGAAAAAGGTGTGGTATGACAGGAATGCTCGAGCTAGAGAGTATGCTGTGGGGCAGCAGGTAATGGTTCTCATTCCTGTCAGACACAACAAACTGCAAGCAGCTTGAGAGGGTCCCTACAAGGTGGTATGAAATGTAAGTGATGTTAACTACATGGTGGAACTGCTAGGCAGACGGCAGAGGCACAAATTGTACCATGTTAACATGATGAAACCTTACCATGATAGGAAGGCCCTTGTGCTGAGCATATGTAGTGGACTGCAGGAGGAGTCTGAGGGAGATCTGGGGACTGATCGCCTCAGTTAGGATCGGCCTGACACCTTAGTGGAAGGGGTAGCAATGTCCCAGCAGCTATCTCCTACCCAGCTTCATGAAATCCGAGCAGTGTTACAGGAATTTGGAGACATGTTTACTGGGAAACCAAGATGCACCCACATGGGGCAGCACCAGGTGGATACAGGACCCCAAAGGCCTATTAGGCAGGCCCCTTACAGAGTGCCTGAGAGAGTCAAACAGACTCTAAGGAAGGAAGTACAGGAGATGTTGGATCTAGGGGTGATTCAAGAGTCCAACAGTCCCTGGGCCTCCCCAGTGGTGCTGGTGCCAAAGAGATGGCAGCACCAGGTTCTGTGTGGACTACAGGAAATTAAATAGTCACACAGAGTCAGATGCTTACCCCATGCCTAGGACAGATGAGACCCTAGAGCAGCTGGGTGGGGCTAAGTATCTTACAACCATTGATCTTACCAAGGGTTACTGGCAGGTGCCCTTGACTCCCAGTGCTAGACAGAAGTCAGCCTTTGTGACTCCTTTTGGCTTGTATGAGTTCACAAAGATGCCCTTTGGGATGAAGAATGCCCCAGCGACTTTCCAGAGGCTGGTAGATCATATCCTAGTAGGAGCAGGAGGGTTTGCCCTTGCTTACCTGGATGATATTGCCATCAACAGCCATTCCTGGCCAGAGCACCTTCAGTATGTCAGGGAGGTGCTGGGCAGACTACAGAGGGCAGCGTTGACCATTAAGCCGAGCAAATGTCAGGTGGGTATGTCAGAGGTCTCCTACCTAGGGCATAAAGTGGGGAGTGGTACGATAAGGACAGAACCTGCCAAGGTGGAAGCCATTCAGGCATGGCTTGCACCTGTTACTAAAAAGCAGGTGAGGGCATTTTTAGTTACAGCAGGGTACTACAGAAAGTTTGTCCCCAGTTATAGTACCATAGCTGCTCCCCTCACAGACCTGACAAGGAAGAACAGGCCAGATAAGGTAGTGTGGACTCCAACATGTGAGCAGGCATTCCAGACGCTTAAAGAAGCTTTGGGAGGACCCCCTCTGTTAGCCAGTCCAGATTACAGCAAATAATTTGTTGTGCAAGTGGATGCTTCAAACCATGGGGTGGGGGGCTGTACTTAGCCAAATTTCTTCAGAGGGGGAAGAGCACCCAGTGGTTTATCTCAGTTGTAGGCTCCAACCCAGGGAGGAATGCTATGCAGCTGTAGAAAAGGAATGTCTAGCCATAGTGTAGGCATTGCAGAAACTTCAGCCTTATCTGTATGGAAGAAAATTCACTGTTATGACAGATCACAACCCCTTAACATGGTTAAACAGAGCCAACCAGCAAAATGCCAAGTTTGCTAAGATGGAGCCTAGGGTTGCAAGCATATATGTCAGTGCAGCATTGCAGTGGGAGTAGCAATGCCAATGTAGATGGGATCTCAAGACAGGGAATGGGGTAAGGTACACTAAAACAGACCTAACCCTCTCAAGCAGCATTTCTCAAGGGTCACTTGAAAAACTAGCTTGAGTTCTCTGGGGGGGGGGGTGTGAAGGCTGCCAGCCTAACCAGATAGAATTTGGTACATAATTATATCATTTGTAAATAAGAATGTTGAACTACAGACTTGTTTTCTTAAATGAAAGGAAATACTGTGAAATATTGAAATACAGGCTTGTTTTCTTAAATGAAAGAATATGCTGTGAAATGTTGAACTTAAAACAATGTAGCAACATTGCCCTCTGTTGTAAAGAAAGCTAAGTCAAACATTTCTTGTCTCTCCTTTAAAGTTAAAATTATTTCATGTCTGTCCCTTTGAAGTTAAAATTTGGAATCGATGAGTCTGGAGTGAAGCATCCTGCCTATTGTTTTAACTTAAGGTATAATTACTAGAGTTTACATGTGGAATGTCTTTTATGGCTGTAGTTTCCTGCAGGTGCACGATAACAAGAATGTAGTATCTGTTAGCATGGGAACACCAGGAAAGTGTAAAAAAATGATGTAATGGGAATCAGGACTGAAGATAACAATTTAAACAGACAGAATCAGAAGGCATTAAGCACTTCTGTCTTGACCATCCAACTCATCAGCACTCTGCCTGTTTTCATATGTAAGTTATCTTAGACTTGTGGTTTTTTTTTAGAAATAGCTAGGAACTAGAAAGATTAGACTAAGTGTTTTTCTGTGATGTCAGAACTGTACTACTGAATTATTTTACATATTTCTCTGTGATCTCTGAACTCTTGACTAGCACTGTATAGTAAGAAGTACTGTCTTGTGTTTTTATTATTTATTATTAAATATTTTAAAATCTTTCAACTGTGGCTGTTTCTTGTAGAGGTAATCTAAGCTCTAGAGTACATTGCATATTTATAGTGATTACTGTACCAAGTCACTCTAATAAGCCTTGACTGTTTAGTTATACTACCAATTGAATAATAATATTGCACAGTAATAACTGGACACGCTTTTAAGGGCTTTTGTGTAGCTGACAGATATTAGCTGGGTGGTGGCAGTAATTTCTACCGTATAGTCTGGATAAAAGAGGCACAGCTGGAGAGCCTGTGCCAGCCTTCCCCAGGAGTGTCTGTGTGGTTGTATAAACTTATTTCAAAGTGTGTGTGTGTGTGTCAGCTACTTGGGCAGGGACACGAAGCACTGGTTGGACAGAGAGGGTGCTGGATATTTTAGCTTGCCCAGCTGGCTGAGATCTGGACCCTATAGCTGTGCCAGTGGGGAGTCTTACTGGGGACCTGGAGAGCAAGGGAGTGACCAGCACCAGACTGACTGTGATCTCTGTGTGCTCTTAAGGGAAATTGCACTTTACCGTGTGTATCCTTTCCTCATATACGGAATGCCCTTTCTGGTGCTAGTGGTGAGGACTGAAGCTCCTTGATTGCTAGGCCAGGGCATGGGCGTCACAAACCTAATTAATGTTTGGGATCAAATTCAGCATAATTCTGCAATTAATCCCCTAACAGTGTCTTTTTTTTTTATAGCAGATCGTTCTTTTGTTAGTCCCTTAAGATTCATAATGAAATCTTGAAGAGGGACTGAGATGTGATCTTTTACAGAGAGGTTTACAACTGTATGTTTAGAGGTGTTCACACCACTGTCTTACATTCTGCCACTTACAGTTTCCACTGGAAGCATTGTTTTGAATTTTTAATCAGCATGAACAAAAAAAATTACCCAAATGATTCTTTACTGAGTTATTATTACAGAAGTAAAACCCTATCTATTTTACCAGAAAAAAATATATTTTTTCAGTTATAAAATGCTGCTGTTACAATAATATACTTTCAATGAGCTGTAGGATCAAATCCAGAGGTGGGTTGTATTAGTGCAAATATGGTTAGAAATTCAACCTTACATTTGTTTTGCAGCTGAAAACTACTTGTTAGTTTCATAATGAAATCTCAGTGGGAGACAGAGGCACAACCTTTCAAATAGAGGTGCTAGTACCTTTAGTTCATTTGAAAAAAATATACCAGGGCAAGTGCTTGCAAACTGCAAGAACCAAGTAGTAAACCAGCCAACAATGAAAGGAAGGCTTGACAATGACACTCAAGATAAAAGTAGGCTTTATTAAGCAAATTGAGGAACATAAATGCAGAAATTATCCACACAAAGTTCTTGTCAGTTAAAAACAGACTTTGTCAGATAGAGCAAGTTAAGTAATGCTGTTTGTTTAATAGTGAATCTCATTTTGGTCAGCCAATAAGAAAATGAGATTACCATTCAAAAAAATTAAAGTATATATTCCTGTATTTAAATCCTTTAAAAATCCTGATAAATAATATTATCAATAAAAATGATATTAAAAGCCAGCTTGAAGTCTGATAAAATGTGCCAGGGAATACAAACACCTTAAGGCGAAAGTCGATGAAGTGTAAACTCACTTCCCAAATCTATCCATTGCCTAAGACTCTCTGTTGGGTGGAGTTCCTTTTCCATAGAGGCTGCTATGACCATGGCATCTACTGCTAAACCTTTAGCCCAGAATTGTTTATCCTCAGGTGCAGATAAAGTTTTGTCCGGTCTTTTGGGGATGGGTTCAATGGTGTTCGAAGCCTTTCACACCTGCTGAGAAATCAACAAAATGAGTTCATCAGCGAGCAGAATCACCCAAGAGGTAGACAGGCAAGTACAGAAAGCCTGCAGATAAACTGACTCCGAGGAAAAGTTCTGGGACTTCCAGTCACCCCTGTATTTCAAAATTTCTAGGATGCCTCCAAAGGAGACATCATCAGGGGGTGACCTTGGGGACCCCTCCCCTTCATCAAAATCAGTGTCTTCTATGAGAGATTCCTGTGGGGAATCTAAGTGCTTCCTCTTCCACTTCTTCCTCTTCAGGGGAATATGTCTGGAGAGGTATCAGATGATGATAGAATCTGTATCGGAGATTCCTGAGGTTTCAGTACTCACTGCCCCAGTGGGGAGACAGGTCGAATAATTAGGAGTGAGGAAGGTATTTGCTCTGAAGAGGAAGGGATCGACTGAGTCACTGTAAGAGACAAGGCCCTCTTCATTGCCTCAAAGGCTAGTCCCACCAAAGAGGGAAGGGAGCCCAGAACAAAGATAGACTGCCTCGGAACCATGGTTACTATGATGATACAGCCCCAGATAGAGATGCCAGAGCTGAACTCAACCGTGCTAACGCTCTAAGGTGCAGCGACAGCTCTGAAAAAAATTGGAGTCGAGTCCTGCCCCTCAGAGCCAGCAGGGCAGATATACTTCTGGATTCAAAAGAACCACAGAACTCAGGGCAATAACCAAAGCAAGAGAGATCTCTGGTACCAATACAACTGGCGCCGGATGACTTGGAGCTGTAAACTCTGATGCCTCAGAGTAGGTCAGAGGAGTAGTTAATGGGGTGAAAGAAGGTTCGGCTCCTGAGCCCATAGAGGCAGCAGCCAAAGGAAGTCCTGTAAAACCTGTAGCCCAGAAAATTTTATTCACCAGTCTCTTCATGTTGACTTCTGTAAGACTTTTGGTGGAACACACTGACATTAGAGAGGGTGGTTTAGCCTTTGTAGGAAAACTTCGGGTAACTCACCCACAAAGGGGTCAATAGATAGGTGTAACTAGATCTTGGTAAAACATCTTTATGCACTACATCCATACTCTGCGCTAATGTAGTCAGCATCAAGGAAGAGCCAGAAAGCAGTATTTCTTATGCTGAAGCCTTCGGCGTCAAAGCTTTTGAATCAGGAATAGTGGTTGGTACCTGTGATTTTCCATGTACTGAAGTCTAGAGTCTCAGTCTAATGATTCCGAGGAACCTTTAGGAGCTGAGGATCTAGGCTTCTTAGGTGTCGATGCTGTTGGTACCAACAAACTTCTTTTTGCTCTTCGCCAAAGAGGATGAAGAAGGGGAAGAAACATTCATTTTACTCTTGTTCTGAGCAGATATGGCCTCTCCAAAGGCAGAAGGAATCAAACCTTTCAAGATTAATTTGTTATTTTCTTTCAACAAGAGCCCTATGACTAAAGCTATGGCAAACATTACAATCTTCCTGTAAATGTACAGGACCCAAACAATAAACAAATCCAATAGAGGGATCTTAGTGCTGCACTTCTAGCATTTTCTGAAGCCAAAAGGAGCCTTAGTTTTCTCAGCCATAATAAAAAGAATGGAAAGGGCACACACCACACACACAAAAGGGAGGAGATAGAAAAGCACAATCAAACAAGAAAAACTAGCCATGAAAACAGTCTCTAAAGAAAGGAAAGTAAGAGAAAGAAATTATCAACAATGATAGTAAAGGAGTACACCGAAGTGTACAGAAAGAGGGCTATCAACAATGACAGTGGAGAATACACTGGGGTGTATGGAAAAGGGGACAGTGATTACAACTTGAAGGGTAGAGGAACAGCAAAAAGGACGACAGAGTTAAAATAAGGTAATAAGCAGCAAAAAGGAAGAAACCTGAAGGAATATAAAGAAAACTATCCAAAATATGAACTTAGCTTGAGAGCTTTGGCAAACGCGTCTGTCTGGAAAAACGGCAAAGAAGATCTGAGGTAATTAGGAGAGAGAGGTATTGTGAGTAGAGATGAAGCTCAAGAGTTTTTGGCCTGTGCGATCTATAATAATGACAGAGTCAGTTCCAATATCTGAACTGAACCCCATATGTCAAGAATAAAATGAAAATTGACAACATCAGATCTGTCCTTTTCCAGTCCCCCACTAGAAATTCCTCAGCTGTATAGCATTCCTAAGGGTCTCTGTACTGACAAGATAATACCTCAGTTGCAAAAGCATGATCGAAGTACACAGAAATTATTCTGTCATTCAAATTCTGAAAGAAATTAGAGAGACAGACAACTAGATTCAATGGATATACTGAAAGTAGTTTTTTTTTTTTTTTTAAAGATAACCCTCTATGCATGGAAAGAAAAAGAGTTAACCCACCATGATGCTTGTGACCCAGATAACCTATAGCAAATGTCAGAACAATAAAGCAGTTAAGTCTACCAAAAAATTAACAAAAAAAAAACCCCAGCTAGAACAGATGGCTGAAATGCAGACAGAAATAATTGGGAATATTATTTTTGCTGGGAAATATAAGTGTCACCTTAATAATGGGTGATCTTACATATCAGCTGAAAAGCCTCTTCATTGAACAACCTGAGCAAAGTCTGAAAGGAAGAGGAGGGTCATCCATGGTCAGAAAAACTGGCACAGGCCATAGGATATTAACTCTCACAAATGTGTCAGAACCAGAAATAATAATCTCACATAGGGTCCTGGTTATAGGTGATGCACCAACTAGAAAATCTTTTCCACTGGTTAACACAAGACTTCCTAATGGATTCCTTGCCTTCTTTAGTACCTGCTACAAGTCCTCATGACAAAGGTGCTAAGTATTGGGGCTAAATCATCCAGGCAGTCAGATGAAGCTGTTTCAGACTGAAGTGATGTGAGTAGCTTGTGGTAATTGTCCTTGCCTAATTCGATAAGAAGGAACCAATGTTGCTTGGGCCATATGGGAGTCACCTCAATAATTGTTTAGAGAGTCCTTCAGAATCTTCAGAATTACCCTGGATATCAGTGGAAAAGGTGGAAATACAGAGAACATCATTCCCAGTCATGAGAACGAAAATGCATCTGTTTTCCAGGCCTGTCAGCAGAGTACTGGTGAAGAATTTACTTAGTTGCCTGGTTTGAAAGGAGGCATTCCTCACAACTGGATCCATTCCTGGAAGACCCCTTGTTCAGTTTCCATTTGTGAGGGTCTGTCCTGGTTCTGTTCAGCTTGTTCATAGGCAAGTACTAGGATAGCTGCCCTTGAGGGCCATTTTATGCATAGCCAATTTCCCTTTTTGTGCTCAAATTAACCAATCCCATTTGGTTAGAATTTGGCCTTACCCATTCCATTGTCGATCTATTTTTTTTGTGTCTTTCGGCTTTTCCCGGTTAGGGGTCGCCACAGCAGAACTCCGGTCCGCTAATGATTGGCAGTAGATTTTTACGTGCTGGCTTGCCAGGCCTAACGCACAACCTTCAACAAAGGAACGCCCATTCACGTATGTCGCCACACAGAAGACGCTCTAACTGAGAATCGAACGGGCAACGTCTAATTGTGAGGCAACAACGCTACCGCAGCACCACCACCGCATTCCATTGTCGATCTATAAATTATATATTACCCATAATGAGAATAACTAGGCTGATACCATAGAAAATGTGAAGGGATGTATGCATGGGATAAAGCATTTAGGAGTTGCTTCTGTCCATTAGTAGCATGGGGCAGTCCTGGGGCAAATTTTCTGTTTCCCATCCATAGATCCAAGTTGCTCTTGAATATGGACAAGGATGAACTTTGTTTTATGTTGATATGGAGTCTGCTCCAGAGCAAAGGTATCCTCTGCTAGATATATCTGTCCCTCCCAAAGCATTCTGTTGATCTTACAGAAAAAGTTTATATCCCTAGACAGAGTATTTCTGATGCAATTTGACATGCTGATTTAAATCCATCAGTACTGGGTTAGAGGATACCTCGTATGCTAGACATGGGTCACCTCTTAGCAGTCTGTAGGACACACAATATAGTGACAGGGCCTTGAGATGGTCCATATACGACATGTTGTTTAGGCCTTGTATCTTTTTAGTAAAGTATCTCTGTGGAAGTTCCAGCTGTTTCATGTGTCTGGACAAATACATGCCAAAGGAGCCATTACATTCAGTGACTGGACTAATGAGGGCTGAGTAAAGGGGGACAATGGCACCCATTGTTTATAAGCTGTGCAATTTAGAATGACTTTCTTACAACAATGGACACATATCAGTCAAAGTTAGGTCACTGAACACAATTACCCAAATCCCAAACAAGTGGGTCAACTCTCAACTGTTGTTAATGTGGTAGTTCCCTGGGACAGATGACTTCCCAAGGGATACAATAATGCATTCTTTGGCATTTAGTTTCAGTCCATGATTTTGCCACCAGTTATTTATTTGGGACAAACCTTCCTGCAAGATAATTAAGTTATCTGGGGATTCAATGACTGCTCCTAGCTTGCAGCTATCTGCAGACTTAGTCAGTCAGAGCCCTTTGGTAGTTGCTTTTACTTCACAAGAGAAGATGCCAAACAGCACAGTTCCCAACACAGAGCCCTAGGGGATTCTATTAGTGACTGTTCTCTTTGTGGAGGTAACTTCACATTTTGATTTCCTTCATCCTATCTGTGAGCCTGCTGGCAATCCAGCCAATGACATAAGGGTTTATTTTGCTTTTCTACTATGCCCAAGTGGGAAACTGTGTCAAAAACTTTGTCCAGGTCGAGGTATGCAGTGTGTACCATTTTGCCCTCATCCACTGCTTTGGTGACTTTTTCAAAATAAATCCACCGGGTTGAGTATGCATGACCTGCAACTGACAAATCCAAACTGAGGCAGGTCCAATGTTTGGATGTTCCCTATGTCTTGACTGATTAGTTCCATAAGTCTTTTCATGATTTTGCATATGACGGTAGTCAGACTTATAGGTGTGTAACTGCCTAGGTCTGTGGAAGGTCCTCCCTTATGCAGTGAAAGGGATCTTTCTGATGGTTATTTGGACATGAAGAAGCAGTAGTGCATAATGTTGCTTTGCTAGCCTTGATGCGAGTCTCTTCTGGGTATAGAATGAGACATTTCCATCTTTTTTTCTCTCCTGCGCAGTACCTGGTTCAAATGTGTAGAAGGCATTATAGCTCCCCCATAGCGGAGTGCTATCCACTGTTTTAAACCATGTCTCAGTTACTACATAGATACATGTAAATGTCCTCTGGTGTGAGAAGGGCTTGTAGGGAATAGATTTTCTTGTTCAGACTCCTAGTTTTGATCAGTAACACCTTCTTATGTTCCGTGGCTTGTTTCAATACTTCGGTAGGTTTATCAGGTTGGCATTGTCAAAAAAAAGGCACTATGGAGGTGGTCAATGTCTTTGGCATTAATCGAAACCCAAGAGGGGGCAGATGTAGGCCATACCTGGCATAGCTGCATGGTCTTTTGACTATATCCTCCCAGGCTCAAATATTGGATCCCCTTTGAACAACACCAAAATCTAAGCCAATTGTTGAAGTCAATTATTTTTCCTCATATCGCAGCATCATCCTTGGAAAAGGTAGAATGTTGCTCAGTGCTAGGTTCATACCTGCCTTGGATACAGTCTGACAGCTCCATCATGTCTCTCTTCATGTAGCCCAGGGAAGTACACATCAAGTCACAGACACCAGCAAGAACTATGACAGTCATACTGGTACTTGCTGCTCAAGGACTTGAGTGCATGTGTGATCTGATGGATCCTGGCACCAGATAAACTAACAGTACACTAATTAGTAAAATAAATCCCTAATTAGTACTAAAATCAGTGCAAGCAGAATCAGTATACTCAACATTAAGCAATTGTATCCAGTATCTTACAGCTTGGCGAGTAGTTTAAGGGGAGACTTTGCAAAATGATACTTATGTGCTTACTGTCAGACAATAAATGGGGAGAGGGAGGGGAACTTTGTTGTCATGAGATACTTAGTTCTGAGGTGAGAGGCTTGGAACTGCCTTAATGCAAATAGTAGTCCTGAACTAGTATGCACACCCTCAGAACATATGAATGAAACTAGGGTTTAATACCAACAATAAGACTCAAACAGTAAAATGCAGTGCAACTGTGTATTGGAATTACTAATATATGCTTAAAGACCTTAGCTAAAGCAGACACAGAGTGTTAAAATGAATTTAAAATCAGATCAAGAAATGAAAACACTTCTCTTCTTTCTCTGTGTAAGGGAACTATTACACCGCAACAGTAATTTAAAAGATCAGAGCAACAGCAGCTTTGGAATTCTTATACCCTTAGCTCTGAAATAACTGGTCTGGAACTGCCTTTTTTAAACACCTTTACTGAATGATCACTTGTGACACAGGCAAATTTGCATTTATACAAAAGTAATCAAACTGCATTAACAGATTAACATTAACAAACATTATATACGTCACTGTTTATCATATAACCTAAGCAACATAACAAATGATTCAATTCCTGCCTACCCTTTTTTAACAAGACACATCCTTAGTAAAGCATCACTTATAACATAAGCAATCATGCATTCATATAAATCAACAAACCACACAGACACAATCCTAGTTGCAAGCATTTTACATTACAAATCATTCTGACACACTCCCAGTTGTAAACATTATACATCACTTACAATCTACCCAATCATTTTCAGTCAAACACTACATTGCTCATTTAAGTCCTACCTTCTTTTAAACCTCATTCCTCACCTGTATGTATTGTTCCCACAATTCCCATTTTTCCCTATGCAGTTAGCCCCTACCCTTTTCAAAAGATGTCAATTCAAGTTGTTTTATCTCTGTTAATATATTCACTACTTCTAATATAGTTAGCTTAGATTTTGATTTCCACTGTCTAGCAAATGTTTTTTGGCAACCATCATGATTAGACACAGCAAGGTGTTACCATGTCTATTCAATTCCAAGTCTGTGTCATACACAGCTCAGAAAAATCATCTCCCTCCTCACACCAATCCACCCACCCAGCATCTCCAACAGTGCATCCCGCAGGGAATCCCTAAAGTCCACTAACCCACCGAATTCCCAGAAAATATGTTCCCAAGTACCTCTTTCTTCCTCGCCATACCTCCAACATTTGCTGTCTTCCTGAGGAAAAATTCTCTAGAGTCTACTTGGGGTATAAAAATATCTAAGTAAACATTTCCAAGCAAAAATCTTAAATCTACTGTATTGTGTTGCATATTTGGGAGACAATCATATATCCTCCCATTGTTTCTTCATGAATTGCTTATCCAATCTCTCTTCCCAATCCTTTCTAATCTCCTCTGATTGATTCTTATACTTATTGTACAATATTTTATATGCTCTACTAAGTACTCCTTTTCTAATGACAGCTTCTGTTCTAAGTTCTACTTAAAACTCTACCAGTGATAGTCTTTCATTTAGGACCCCCATTTTTTTCTCTTTGCCTATACTCTATCAATCCTTGATAGGGAAGGTAATGTCTAACCTGCAGTCCAAATAAATTCTTGGCCTCTTCCCATTCTATTACCTTTCCCTCTCTAGTTATTTGCTCTCAATACTTTAGTTCCTTTGCCAGTTTTCGCCAATAAATTCAAGACCCCTTTTGCCTATTGTCTACATCCATAATTGCAGTCATCCCCTATTGGCAAAATTTCCTTTCTCCATTCCCAGACTGGCTTAGTTCTTAGAACACTTTCTGCTACTTTATGGATAAAGTATTCTGTATGATTATTATTATTGTCCTAAAAGGCCTGCATCCAAAATTCTAGTCTCTTCTTCTTTCTTGAGCTTCTCCCCTGTTTCAACATCATCTCTTTCCACTTTGAATTACAGTTTTCTGCTTGTGCTATCTGTAAGAGCCTTAACTGTGTACCTCTGAAATACCCGTTCAAACTGGGTAATCTCAATCCACCCTGCTCTACTGGAAAAATCATCTTATCTCAATTGATTCTCTTCCCAGATAAGAGCTCTTTATTAATTGCTATCCACAACTTCTCCTCTGGTTGATAAAAATATGCCTGACCTGCATATAAGACTAAAGGGACTAAAAGTATTTTGACTGCTTGCATCTTGCTATCCACATCCACATAACAAAGCTTCAATTTTCTCAGCTTTTGTATAATTTTTTGTTTAGTCTCTTACCACATATCTTTAGCTGCCACACCAGAATCATTTTAATCCATACTCCTAAATACTTAATTTTATCATGTCCCCATAAATACGAATATTGCTGAACCAATTCATGTGTGGGTACATAATTTGCTGCTATTGCCTTTGTTTTAGCTTCATTAATGTTATATCCTGAAAAGATTTGAAATGGTCTCAAAATGTTCCACAACACTAATGTCTCTTTCTGGTTTTGTTAAAAATAAAATAATTTGCAAAAAGAGCCAGCTTTTCTTGACTACCATACCAATTATATCCTTGAATTTCTGAATCCTTTCTTTGCCAGTGGTTCTAAGTATAACGCAAATCACAAAAGGGAATGAGGACATACCCCCGTCTTGTTTCTCCAAGCAGAAATTACCATAGAGGACTCTGATCCCTCATATATCCTCCTAATCAACCTTATATATTTTTTTCAGGAAATGCAAATGCTTCCATTGCCCTGCTCATAAAGTCCCAGCTTACTCTGTCAAATGCATTCTCTGCATCAAGACCAACAACAACGGTATTTTCTTACATTCTGCTTCCCTCTGAATCATCTGTGTTCTGTTTTGTCAAATGTTTGCCTCCCCTCCACAAAAGTACATTGATCCATATCTATCACTTTTGGCATTACTTTTGCCATTCTTTAGCCACTACAGATATTGACACTTTATAATCGTGGTTTAGTACTGAAATGGGCCTTATGAAGTTGGCTCTGATGGATCTTTATCCTCTATAGGTATTACAGCTACCAGTGCTTTCTTCCATTTTTCCCTCCTAGCTTCCAAACTTCCACAGGAATACCATCTATTCCTGGGGACTTTCCTGTAGATTGGTTACACATCACAATTTTTATCTCATCCTCTCCTATCCTAACCATTAGTAATTCAGCCTCATCTACCCCTAACCTTGGCATATTTAATTTTTCCATAAACATTTCCATTTGTATCTTTTCTTGATTTCCATATTTCTCTGCTTTATACAGACTTTCAGAGAATATCCGATATATTTATAATACCGCTATAGGACCTTTTGTTACCTTCCTTGTTATAGGCTCCCTAAGCTTGGCGACAGCCCATTCTACTTTCTGTTGCCCGAGTCGTTATACTAAAAGTTTTTGTGCTCTACTGTTATAAAAAAAAACAGTTACTTAACAGCAATCTTTCTAAACTCATGCATATTACTGAGGTAAAGTTATTTTCTGATTAACATTCTGCAGTTGATCCTCTTCTTGTTCTATGAGATTCCCCCTATTCTGCAACACTTTAACATTTTAGTCCTTCTAAATAATTCTTGTTACTTCTTAATCATAGCACCCTTTATTTCCACCCTATCCCACTCCCTAACTATATTTTCAGAAGAAATTTCTGTCCTCTTATAGCTCCTGAATAATCTCCACTATCCATTCCTTAAATTCCTCTCTTTTCAACAGACAAGTGGGAAAGTGCCAGTCACTCATTTTTATTTCATTATCCCGTTTTTTTTACTGGCACATGATCTGAAATAGTTATTGGGTGTGTATCTAGACCTTCAAATAAATGCACATGTTCTGTGAAATGTAAATTTTGTCTAGTCTTGCCCAGATTTTATATTATTGGGAATAATATATAAATTTATTCTGAACTCCTATTACTGAATTCACATCTTCAATGCCAAATATTTTCATACATTTTTTTCAAAAATCTACCCTTCTTTGTTATACTTTCCTTTCTGGGTCCCCCAAACACATCTTCACTGTTGCAAATCATGCTCCAGTCCCCACATATATGTAATATTCTTTGCTGAAAACTGATTATTTCTCCCAGAATTTTCTTAAGCTCCACTATAGCAGTTTTAAGTGGAATATAAAGACATGTAAGCAATAATGCCAGGCAGGGTTTTTGTTAATGTGTAATTAACACCTGCCCAGAGGTGTTATGAGGCCCGACACCTCTGCACGTCTGGAAGGGCATTAATTACACATTAACTCAGACCCTTGAGGGGAGTATTGCCATTGTTTTTTTTATCTTCTTCTATCACTATTGGACCTCTTTTTGCAAATAAGTACACCTCTTTTCCTTTGTCCCAGGTATTCTGCTGAATAAGCATCCTGAAAATCTTTCTTTATCAAATTCACGTGTTCAGTTCTTTCTAAGTGTCTCCTGTAACATAGCTATTTTGCACTCTACCTTTTTAATACAGTTCACTACTCTTTCCTTACTGTATATCTGTGAGACCACTGACATTTAGACATTACAGAAAGCATCATTGCATTAAAAAGTTAATATTCTCACCTTTTATGTATAACATCTTTTTTGTTTAATGTCTAGTTCCATCTTTTGTGTTACATGCATACACTGTTTGACAGGATGAAATTTTATACAGTTGTTTCTTGTCATATCTATTTAAGCCTATGTCACATCTTACAAAATTTTTGTTTTACTGAAAGCCCTCAAATAAATAAGACAAACACATCCGCAATACCTCTGTAAAACCTATTAACTTAATACTAACATACAAAACTATGTACATCTTCATATACTGAAGTTTTGCCCTCCTAATAGGAACAAAGGTCCCAAACTGACAGCCATACTCACAGATTTGAGGTAACCTAAAAGAAAGATTAAACATGCTAAGACACATGGTGGAGCCTGTGCTTCTGCTAAGTGATAACTGTTTTTGTCTTTTCCTTATAGCTCTCCAAGCTGGGAAAAACCCTAAATGCTTTCAGACATTATCTCCTAGCCAAATTCTCTTTTTTTCTCAGCCAAATCAATCTTCACCAGAATGTAGCCAGTTTCTCTTTATTAGATTGTCTCCATGGAGACACGAGAAGCAGGCAGCCAGTTTCTCTTTACAAGACTTCCATGGAAACACGAAGAACAGCTGCAGAATTGCTACTGAGCATACATGTATTTGCTAGAAAAAGCTTCATAACATTCAATATTCTTTTTTTCATTTACTTCCTTACTCAAACTTGATACTAAATCAATCTAAGGTCCTTAATCCAGTCATTCCCCCAATACAAGAATGAGAAAAAGCACATTAATTTTTCTTTTGTCATGCTCTTTTAAACACGCTTTTTTAACTGCATTGCCTACATTTCTTAAAACTGAAGAAAAAGAGAAGAGAGAAAGAAAAGAAAAATGAACAGCAGCACATGTATACAATCCCCATTACACGTAAAAATAAAGTACAGTTGTGTACACTTACCATAAGTGTAGATGTTCGAGTGTATTCACTGTTGCAGGCATTACATCTGGGTTATCTGCTTGCAGGTAGCTCTCAGTCAGCCTGATTAACAAAGTCTTGGGCCCTGCATCGGTTGCTGTCCCTTCTTCCATGACATCAGGTCATCAGGGGTATAAAACATGCAGCCAACGCCATTACATCAGCTTCTCTTGCACCAGATGTCAGGTGCCCCCTTAATGGTATAAAATTAAACATAAAAGCACAAAGATATACCTCCAACAAAAAAGCAAATACGCCTAAAAGGCTTTTAAGCATAGTAAACGAAAGAAGAGGTATAGCCAAAAGAAGTTAGAGGGCTGGAGGGAGGGTAACCAGGACTGCAACAGTGAATACACTCAAACATCTAAATTTATGGTAAGTGTACACAACTGTACTATGTTCTTCATGTTTCACTGTTGCAGTCATTACATTTGGGTAGATTCCCAAAGCTATGGTTGGGAGAAGGAATTTAGATAGCATTAGGGCCAGCTATAAGGCCCTGCAAGACTGCAGTGGCAAAGCCAGTTCTGGATTTAGAGAAAATTGGCAAATGATAATGCTTGGTGAAAGTATGTACAGAACTCCAGGTAGCAGCTTCTAGGATGTCCCTGGTAGGGACGCCTCTGAAAAAGGCTGTAGAGGTAGATGCAGCCCTGGTGGAGTGAGGTCTGATCCCCTAGGGGATAGATTTTCCATGGTGCTTACAGCAGAAATGAATGTGATGGCTTATCTATTTAGAAATGGTTTGCTTTGAAATAGCTTTCCCCTCTGCCCCTGCAGCAAATGCCATCAGCAGTTGTTCAGATTTACCTTTGAGGTTTTGTCCTGTCCAAGTACAATCTAAGTTGTCTGTGCACATCTAAGGAATGCAGTATCCGTTCCCCTTTATTCTGTGGATTGGGAAAGAAGGTTGGCAAATGAATGGACTGATTAAGAGCCACACTGGATACCACCTTGGGCATGAAGGATGAATAGGTTCTGAGGGACACTCTGTCTGCATGAAAGATGATGAAAGGCTCCACTGCCTTAAGGGCCTGTAATTCAGATACCCTTCTAGCTGAAGTGATTGCTAAAAGGAAAGCTGTTTTCCAAGAAAGAAACTTTAAGTCTGCAGTAGCAGCTGGCTCGAAAGGAGGTAGAGTGAGTTTCTCCAAAACAAAGTTAAGGTCCCAGGCAGGGGTTGGAGCTTTCCTGGGTGGTCTCAAATTTTTGGCCCCTCTGAGGAACTGCTTGAGCAGTGGATGAGAGAAGAGGGGAGGTTCTGTGTTATAATGAGCTGAAATGGCTGAGGCGTGGATTTTAATGGAGGAAAAAGATAGGCCCTTGTGAAGCATCTCAGTTAAGTATTGTACAATCTGAGGTAAATTGGGCGCTGCTGTGCTCATCCCTTGAGACTGGTTCCAGGCACAGAATCTTTTCCATTTTTCAGCATAAGATTTTCTAGTACTAGGCCTCCTTGCCTCTAAAATTATATCCATCACAGGTTTGCTGAGGGATGGCAAAGGAGAGATTAAGTAATTAGCCAGGCTGCAAGGTTCAGTGTTGGAAGCTGAGGGTGCAGAATCTGGTTCTCCTGCTGTGACAGCAGGGAAGGAGTCTGAGGCAGGTGCCATGGAGATAACCGTGACACACTGTGCAGGTGGGGGTACCAGTGTTGGAGCGGTCAGTCTGGAGCAATCAAAATCATCCTTGGTTTGTCCTGTTTAATTTTTAGTAGTACTTTGGACAGCAGAGGCAGAGGGGGGAAGGCATAGACTGATAGGCTTTTCCAGCTGAAGGACAGAGCATCCACTTTACAGGCTTGTTTGTGGGGAGTCCTTGTGCAAAATTTGTCCAATTGGTAGTTTTGGGGAGAAACAAACAGGTCTATATCTGGGCTCCCCCATTTGCTTGTCAACATGTTGAAAATCCTTGATTCCAGTTTCCACTCGTGTGGGTCCATGAGGTTTCTGCTTAGTCTGTCTGCCAGTGTATTTAATTTTCCTGGCAGGAATTGAGCTTGTATGTGCACTTGGTAGCTCAAGGCTGTGTTCCACAATGTCATGGCTAATCTGCAGAGGGGGTAAGAATGTGTACCCTCCCAGCTTGTTTATGTACCACATAACAGTGGTGTTGTCCATCTTTACCATTAGTTGTCCTGGAAGAATGTGGTCCTTGAAGGCTGTCAGAGCATTCTGTACAGCTAACATTTCTTTTTGACTGATATGCAGGTGCATTTGACTTGGGTTCCATTTGCTCTGAATGCACTTCCCTGCCAGGTGAGCCCCCCATGCATAGTCTGATGCATCTGTTGTTAGGGTTTGGGCGGCAGGGGGTGGTGTGAAAGGTAGTCCCTTGTTTTGGTGGCAGGCCTCTGCCCACCAAAGGAACTCTAGGCGTAGGCAAAGTATGATAGGAATCATTGTTTCTAGGTCTTGAGAATGTTGACACCATAGGCTTTTTAGATACCACTATAGTTTCCTCATATGCAGTCTTGCATATGGAATTAGAAGAATGCAGGAGGCCATGAATCCCAAGGCTTGCAGTATTTGTCTTGCAGATTGCAGGGTTTTTGTGGCCACTTGTTTGAAGTAGATTGTCAAATGAATTTGCTTTTCTGGCGTGAGGTAAGCCATCTGGGAAGTTGTATTCAAGCTTGCTCCCAGGAATATAATTTGTTGACAGGGTACCAGGTGTGATTTCTTTTCGTTTATGGTGTACCCCAGACAAGTTAGAACCCTTTTTACAAAGGCCAGATTATTCAAAAGTATGTCCTGGCTTTCTGCCTGAATTGGACAATCTTCCAGATATGGGTATATTTGAATATTTCTTTGGTTGCAAAATGCAATAACTGGAGCTAGGCACTTTGTGAATACCCTGGGCGTAGTAGATAAGCCAAAGGGCAGTGCATAGAACTGACACTGCATGTAGCCTGCTTTGAAGCGTAGGTATCTTCTGCAAGATTCCCTGATTGGGATGTGCAGGTATGCTTCTTTTAAATCTAATGTTGCCAACCAGGCATCTTTGCCTACCATAGGAAATAATTGGTGAAGAGTCAGCATCTTGAATTTTGGAATCTCCAAAAAGGTGTTTAGAGTAGACAGGTCCAGGATAGGACACCATGAATTGTCTTTTCTTGGTACTAGGAAAAGTCTTGCATAGAAACCTTGCCCCTTTTCCTCTTCTGGTACCAGTTGAATAACCCCCATGCTTAAGAGAGAAAGTACTTGTTTTTGGGCCTCTGCTCACTGATTTGGGGGTAGGTCCGGCCACCCACTTGGTGTTGTCAATGTGTGAAGTGAAATCTGTATCCCTGGGACACTACATTTAAAACCCATTTGTCCTGGGTAATGAGTTTCCAATTCTTTGCACGAAGAGCAATCTTTCCCCCCAAAGGGGCAGTCAGTTGATAAGTGCTTGGAAATTTTAAAAGGAAGTCATTGAGACCGTTTACCATATGGGGGAGTCTAATTATTCCCAGACTTGGAAGTGGAGGACCCCATTGCTTAGTTCTGTGAGTCCCCTGGGACTGAAACCTGGGGTTTTTGCTGTGTCTGGGTTTGGCTTTAGAAGACCTGGAAGGGGCTGGAAAGGACCATTTCTTAGAGTGCCAGTGCCTACTAAATCTAGGAGGCTGAACTTGTAAAAATCTTTAACAGTTTGCATAGATTTAGCTTTATCTTCCATCTTTTTAAGAACTTCCTCAGCCTTGTTGCCAAACAGGCGGTCCTGATTTAAAGGAGCATCCAACAATTTAGCTTTAACGTGATCAGGCAAAGATTGCTACTTAAGCCAAGCATGCCTTCTGTGCACAGACCCAGTAACAGCAGCCCTGCAAGAGGCCTCTAATGAATCAAAACCACATTGCAAAGTATGTTTTCCAACTTGTTCGGCAGAATGCATTAAATCCTGTAATTCTTTATTTTCCACACAGTCAGGAATCATTTTCTGATTAAGCAGTCCAATAACATGTTGCTGATATTTTAACATATGAAACTGGCAGTTTAAAGCCCTAATGGCCAAGGTTGCAGAAGTGTAAACCTTCTTACCCCATCTATCCAGCGCCCTGGAGTCTCTATCAGAAGGGGTAGGATTTTTAGCAGTAGAAGCCTTAATGCCCTTGGGCCCCTGTGAAATAGTCTCTGGATCTACAATAGGATTTTTGAAAAGGAACTTGTGGGACTCAGGGACCCTGTAGTATCTGTCAGGTTTTCTAGGAGCAGGAGGCAGGGAATCAGGGGCCAAACTAGACTCTGAGAAAGCATCAACAATGTCTAGCACAGGAGGAATAGCTAAAGGCCTATGCTGAGGTAGGAGAAGGAAATCCCTAAGCCTCTTTTTTGAATCAGAAAAATCCTGGCTTTCCCAGTGGAAATGCTCCCTTAGAGTATGTAAGGTTTCCCCAACAGAAAAATCATCAGGAGGGGAAGCAGAGGGAATAGAGTCCTCTGCATCAGAATCCTCATAAGTAGGTAAGGGTAAATCCAGATCATCAGAAGAGTCAGAATAAACAGAATCCTGATCAGAAGATTCATAATCAACTTCGGTCCTAGGCCTCTTAGAAGGGGGGGGGGGTTGACTACCCCAGATTAGAGTTATTAGATCTTCAGCCATTCTTATCATTTGTTGTTTTTTACATAGAGGCCTGAGCATGTGGCCTGGGCGTCATTTTTTTTTAGACATGGATCGAGATTTAGGCCTAAGTAAAGAAGAAGGCGTCGGTTTAATATGCAAGTCCATAGGCCTGAATACACCCTCAGAAGCCGGTGCCTGCACAGCGGCTCCGGACCATTCCAAGGTAGAGACATCTGCGGTTTCCATAGTTGAAGCATATGAATGGGTCACAGCAGAGGCCTGCGAATCAGAAGTAGTGGGTATCAGAGGCTACAAAAGTGCCTCACTGAGTACTGGCAACTGGCTTAGGAGAAGCGTTGTCG
The DNA here is from genome assembly GCF_019279795.1 of Protopterus annectens. Taxonomy (NCBI): domain Eukaryota; kingdom Metazoa; phylum Chordata; order Ceratodontiformes; family Protopteridae; genus Protopterus; species Protopterus annectens. The sequence goes on along the minus strand of NC_056731.1, from coordinate 1,646,611,353 downwards.
GCAGTTTTGGACCTCAGCGGCCTGTCTCTGCCTTTATCTTTGCGTTTTTCCAGAATCCCGGTAGTCAGATGGCTAACCGATGACATTTCTGGATAATTAAACCGAGAACAGAAATATTTAGAGGCGAAAATATACCGACGAAGAATAGTGCGCTGATTAAATAAAGCACAAAACTAACAGCAAGGTACGTCGTGGTCAGGGCCTAGGCAAGGAATACAGTACAAATGAAAATCTTTATGAGGTATTTGTTTTCCACAAGTAATGCAATTATTAACTTTTACTGACATTGGTAAGGACCAAGAAAAAGTTTCCCCAATGGGGTACTTAGCTTTAGTTGAAGACTTAGATTCTGAAACTCGAAAATGAAAATTTCAGGAGTCGGCCTACCGGCACTTACGAACTGCTTCTGCTTCAGGCACCACACGGCATGAATGACTGATGTAATGGTGTCGGCTGCACGTTTTATACCCCTGACGTCATGGAAGAAGGGACAGCAAACGACCCAGGACCCAAGACTTTGTTAATAAGGCCAACTGAGGGCTACCTGCAAGCAGATAACCCAAATGTAATGACTGCAGCAGTGAAACACGAAGAACATCTGAGAAAACTTTACTTTATTGCATGCAAAGAAAACCACACACCACATAAATAGTGCTATTAAGAAAAATAAGTTAACTTTCTCCCTCCTCTTCCCCTCCCTGAAGCATTTTTTGAACATTAATGACATGAAGTAGGGCATATGCTTTAGAGTCCCCCCAAGTCAAACAAATACCGGAAAAAGTCCAATATTTCCCGATTTTCTTGTTCTGTCATATTTCGCACATATAATTACTGCATTGTAATCCCACATTAAATTACTGCTTTTATTACTTGTTCCTTTCCATCTCCAAGTTCATGTCTCTGATTAATTTCCAACGTACTCTCGATTCTTCTAGTCAGCTCTCAGGCTCTCTTTCTTCACTCCAACATTTTCCATTGAGACACTGAAAAAAGTTTCACAGATACAGTTTCTCTGTGGTCTTTATTACCAGATGAACAAGAAGCAGAATCTCTGTTTCACAGCTTACTTTTTGTTGGACAAACTTTTGTATTTCCTCTTTAGCATGTACTTCATCAAAAAATGACTTTGTCCCTCCAGAGAAGAATACTTTGAAGACAGCTGGGTACAGCAGGTTGAATCTTACACCTATATCTCAACATTCCCTGAACAGTGGAATAAATTTGCTTCTCTTCTGCCTGGTGCACAATGAGTAATCATTCTCCAGAAACATTCTGCTGCCTCCCACTTTTAGTACTTCTGCCACAGTTTTGTCAGAACCAATTCCTTTTGCTGATAGGACTGCATCATTACTATTAAAGGTCTAGGTTGCTTTCTCATGCCCATGTTTGGAGCATACACACAATGTGCCCTTTCAACTAACAACTCCTGCTGTGGAATACCAGTCCAGTTGCTTACTTGTGCTTTCATAAAATTAATGCAGTCTGTTCCTTCCAGCTTCTCTGGTATAGCTGAAAATCTCAGGTTTTCTCTACATGCTCGGTCCTCTAATTCTATTATTTTTTTACAACACCCCTTCCTGAGCAGTCTCATATTCAGCCAGTCTTTTCTTCATTTTGACCTCTGATTTTTGCAGCTTTTTCACCTCATCTAAATATTTAACGCTTCTTCCATTTCTTCCAACCTTTTGTTATTTGTGTTGATATACTCCATCAGTGTTTCATTTATTTTAAGAAGGTCTGTGTGCAGTCATCTTCCTGTAGGTTACTGGAATTCATGTCTGGCGGTTGCACTGCTTTTTGCTGAATAGCTGCAGAACTTTCCCCAGTCAGTGTTTCTTTCTCACTTTTTGCAGATTTTCTCCAGGTCTTTTGCATTTCTTTTTTTCCTGGGATTCAGGCAGTACACTTACTAGTCAGTTACTGAAATTTACCCATAAACACGAGTCTACTGGCCTTCTCTGCTCAGTTTCTGTTTTCAGACTGGGAGAGCTAGAATTAAGCTATTACTCAATACGCAGTCATCTTGGAAGTCTATTAAAAGTCCTGGTCTGGAACTGCCTTATTACAAAGACTAGTCCTGAGCTAGCCAGACATATACTCACTTCATAAGAATAAAACTACGGTTTAATACCAAAAATCAGACCACTTAAACTGCAAAGTGCAATGCAATTATGTACTGGAATTACCCATATAGGCTTAAGAACCTTAACTAAAGTAAATGCAGACTGTCAAAATGAATTTAAAATCAAATCAAGAAATGAAAACACTTATCTTTCTTTTTCAATGTAACTGAGAATTGTGTATGTAAGAGAACTGTCTGCCACTACATGTTGCTATGACAGTACATAAGATGCTTGAAGAGTTATACAATGCTTTAGTGCCAAGTACCATACCATCACAGCCAGTCTGCAAACGGAGTAAGACCTGGTGCCCCCCACTGGTTTGCGTACCACATCGCTGTGATATTGCCTGTAATTACTTGTAATGGCCCCGTGGACCACAGGTCATGAAGAGATTCTATAGCATGTAACGCATCTAACATATTTTCAACATGTATGTGCTTTGGTCTGCCTGAACTGTCCCACAGGCTTCATACCCTTACCCCCATAGAAACCAATCTCCCATGCCAGGAATGAACAGACTAAAAACTGTCTAACCAATCTCAAATCCATGGTGGTAGAAGGAAGTATAAAAGAGTAACCTGCAGAATCAACAACTGGTCTAAGGAACAACAAATAGCCACTGCTCAGTCACCCACCAGTGCCTGAGGCACCCACCAGTGCCTGAGGCAATGTCTGTGCCCGCAGTGTAGACAGGGGCTCCTATTCTGCTTTTGTTTTCCTTTTTAAGTATAGCAGGAGAAAAAAATAGCAAGAATGGTGTAAGAATCTATGCTGTAGCCAAGGAAGAAGCCTGACTACCAGTAAGTGCTGCTGGGAAGGTAAGATGTCAGGCAAGTGCTCATGAGTAGCACACCAAAACCCTGTCAGAACCCCAAGCTCTTTTTCACAGAAGGTGCACAGAGAGAAAACAAGAAATGAAGGCAAATTGTCACAAAGTATACTCACACAAACATAAAATACATCTCTGGATGCTTAAATTTAGCATCTTCAATTAAATTGTCTCAAGCAGTAAAATAATGACAGTAAGTTGTCACTAACTACATACAGGCAACAAAACACTCAACCATATATGGAGTGCAAAAAACACTTCCAATCTTTAAATATTTAGCCTTCAGTTAAAAAGTCTCAAAAGTATTACATTTTTTCCCTTACAAAAGAGCCTGCTATTCAATAGTAAGCCCTGCTGTAAAAACAGCAGTTCCTGACCAGAAAGTTTTGATATAAATAAAATTACTGCTATTCTTCAGAAAACAAAACAAAAAAAAATAAATAAATAACAAAAATATTTAAAACGGCAATATTTTATGTGCAGAAGCATTCCTCTAAGGGGACATCTGCCAGAAATGAAGCCTGTAGCCAACTGCTGCTCCTTTGAAGTCTCTGAGCTGCTACCCCTTGAAGCGACAAGTATTAAAGTTGTCTACACTATGACTGCTGATTTCCCTCCAATTGGCTAGCCAATAAGCAGTCAGAGTGCAGGTGTGGCAGGCAGCCAGAGCTTTTTGATTTCTGACTAGTTTTTGTATCCAAGACAGAATACAACCCATGCAGCCAAAGCAGCAGTGAGAATGATGATCATTACTTGCTCAGGAAATCTATTCTATTTAAGGACATGCTTTCAGATATCTATGGCAGAGTGTTATTTGAACTGGGAATAGATGGTAAGCAAACTGGCAGGTGGCAGTGTATGACGACATCCTGGCAAATGCTTTAAAAGATGATGAGCTGGATGATGCAGCACCTTCTGCAAATGCAATTACCTGCAGTCAAGCAATGGCAGACACACTTCACCACATTCTCGTTTTTAATTAAGGTCTCCTTCTGTTAACTGCTGTATGGACTAATGTTAAATATGGAATATTATCCTCTTTTATGTTGTTGTTTTCCTTCTTAAAATTAACATGTTTCCCTCATAAACCTCCAATAAGGGCTGGTGATGTTAACAGTATCAAGCCTGAATCTGAGCCACAGTTGGCATAAAATGCCAGACTTCCTTTCAAAGGAGATACTTCAAGGGAAGAGCTAGGCAGTAGCATTAAGACTGAATATGAGGTATGGCTGGCAGAGGACACTGGACCTTCCTTTGGAAGGGATAATTTTGTATTTGGAAGGGTCACAAAGAGAATTGAGAAAAATTCATGCTTAGGATTCTACCTTAAACAACTGATGGAAAACCTCACCAAAAATAAAATTCTAGCCAACTCCCAACATGGCTTCAGGCCAAATCACAGTACCACATCAGCCCTACTATCCTTTTCTAATACCATCAATAACTTCAGAAACAATAATAAACTATCATCTGCTCTTTTCTTAGACCTCTCCAAGGCCTTTGATATGGTGAACCACATTCAACTCCTCCATACATTAAAAAAACTATCACTCAGCAATTCCACGCTGAAATGGTTCCAATCCTACCTGTCCAATAGGCAACAGGCTGTTCTATGGCAGGACAAATTATCCACATGCCTACCTGTTACACTTGGAGTTCCCCAAGGATCTATTCTTGGCCCTCTTCTCTTCACCATCTTTGTTAATGACCTGCCCACAATCACCCCCCCCCATGCCACATGCATTCAATATGCAGATGATTCCACTATCATCAGCACTGCCTCCAACCTGGCAGACCTCACTGCTTCAACCCAAGACACCTTCAACCTAATAGAAAAATGGTTCTCAAGTCGTCAACTAGTTCTCAACCCCAACAAAACAAAACTACTTACTTTCTCACCCACTAACAAGACTCTTCCCCCCACCTTCTCTATTACATTCTCCAATGGAATCACTATATCACCAGAAGCTCACACAAAGCTATTAGGTGTTACCATTGATAACTCCCTTAAATTTGACACCCATTTCAATCTTACCATCAAAACCGTCAATAAAAAGCTTGTCTCTCTCTAAAGTAAAACACTTTCTCACTCCTCACGCTAAAATTACAATTGCCAGCACACACCTACTATCAACTCTTTTCTATGCCTCCCCCCTCTTTACAAACCTAAACAAGACAACCCTTAACAAACTTGCTTCTTGTTACAATCACATAGCTAGATTTGCCACAAATTCCACCTTTAGAACGCACCACTGCACTAACTTGAAGCAACTAGGGCGGTTAGAGTTTTCCAGCCAACTCCATTTCAACCAACTCAAAACGGCTCACCAGATACTGTATCACCTAGAGAAAACACCAGCTCTGAAAAACATCATTCATCCCTATATTAACCTGCAATCTTTACGCTCCTCCAATAAGATCTTAGCTCAACCTACCAAAGCCAATAATTCTGCTGGGGATTCTCTATTCTCAAACTTTGTAGGTAAAATGTGGAACTCCCTACCGACCATGCTCACCTCAGAAACTTCACTCCTACAATTCAAAAAAAAGCTTAAACCCCATCTCAATACTCTCTGGCAATGTCCCTGTTCCAAACCTGATTAACCACTATCATTTACCCTTCTCTTACCTCACTATCCTTAACCGCTTTTTAACAAGGCGCCTCGCCTTTGCAACTGACCTATGTTTTTTTTTTTATATGCTGCTGTTATTTTTTTCCCAAGATGTGATGCATCTTTATATTGTATTTAGAACTCAACTATCTTCCTTTTTTGCATTAACAATGTTCATATGTCTGTTATGTACCTGGAGCTTTTCTCCCCGGGCCTCCGCTGAAAATGGACATGTATCCAGTCGGACTCTCCCGGTTAACAAATGTAAAATAAAATAAATAAATAAATAAATTAAAGGATTTGAGGGAGGTAGCCAAAAAGATTAAATAAAACTCCAAAAAACAGTATTGAATCATCACAATGAAAATAATTTATTAACAAGCTCTCGCAGTTATGCTTCTTCAGGTTAAACCTTGAAATTATGGGCAGGGAAATCTGTATATTGAAACAACTGATTATACAAACAGTAGATTCTTGCAAGGCAGCTAGACTAAGAACTGGTACCATTAGGTAAATTCTGGCAACATCTCATGTTATCCCTTTTTCAGGCCATATCAACAAAAAGAGGAGGATTAAGCAGAATGTATAGTGGTCAGGTCTTAGAAAAAAATGCATGAGAAGAGATTAGACAATGCCAAAAGGATAACAAGGCAGGAAGTAAAGTTAAGCATGTTTTAGTGTCTTCCTATCAAGGACTGTTTCAAAAGACAGTTGTGGGCACTGTAGGGCATCTTACTATGCCAAACACCACAGGTAAAATATACATCTTGTTAGTGGTAGTCTGTACATTCTGATTCAGTGGCTCTTTCCTCCACTGAGTTAGAAAAGGAGGCAAATACCCTGCAAGAAAGTTTCAGCAGGGTAGACTCTCACAAGAAAATATGACAGATACAGGTGTTAATTTCATGTCAGATCTGCAGATCTGTTTGCGGAAGCAGTATGAGTAATACAGTAAAGACTATTCTCTGCTAACCACAAACTAATAGTCTGGTGGAGAGGTTTGACTATACTCTTAAGACAATGCTGAGAACACCTGCAAACCAGTTCAGGTGGGAATGGGACAAATACATTCCCAGTCTCCTGTATGTATACATAAAGGTGCCTCAAGACTCTAAATGTTTTTCATCATTTGAGTTCATGCTCACAAGAGGAAGGGGCCCCTAGATACATTTTGTTACAAGTGGAAGAGTGAATGTTACTCTTGCAAGAAGGCCATTGAGTAGTATGCCCTAAATTTTAGGTATGAGCTTAGACAGCTCATGAGATAAGAACAGGAACACCTAGCAGAAGGATAAAAGCATCAAATGGCATCGTTTGACTTAACAGATACAGCCCAAGGATATATACTTGGGCAAAAGATTACTGTTCTTATTCCTCTTGACAGAATTAAGCTACATGCAACATAGGAGGGTCCCCTTGCTACTGTGATAAAAATGAGTGACATCAGCTATGTGGCAGAGTTGCCAGACAAAGAAAGCCAAACTCTGCCATGTAAACATGATGCAACCTTACCACAGCAGAAAGGCAACAGTACCCAGTACCAGTAGTGGATAGCAAGAGAAATCAGTAGGAGTATCTTGTTCTTTACCTTCTCAGGAAGGCTTGGCCCAACACTTCAGTGGATGAGGATGTGCTTTCAAAACAACTCTCCCCTACCCAGGTTCAGGAAATCCAGACAGTACTACAGGAGTTTGGACACATACCCACTGCTTAGCCAAGGTACATTCAATAAGTGTGGCATCAAGTAGGGACCAAACAACCAATCACACTGGATATTTAAATGGTGCTTGAGTAAGTCAAGTAAACCATGTGGGAGGGACTGCAAGAGATGTTGGATCTAGTGGTAATCCAAAAGTCCTTGGGACTCACCAGTAGTGCTTTTGACAAAAAAGATGGGAGAACCAGGTTGTGTGTAGATTTCAGGAAACTAAATCATAGAAAGTCACATGCCTGGCCCATGTGAAGAAACAAATGAAATCTTAGTGCACTTGAGAGAGGGGGCCAAGTATCTGATTACCCTTGACCTAAGGGTTACTGACAAGTACACTTGACACCTGCAGCAGTCCTCAAACACTGCTGTTATGGTTCACACTCTTACATAGAACTGTGCTATTTCTTTAGGGAAGTTCACTATAAAAGTGAATCATAACATTTGGCCACACAAGCAGATTTATCCTATCAGTGGAAGGATGGCAGATTAAGGATCCTATGAAGCACAAATGTGCCAAAGCCTGTACTACCCCTGAACGATGTATCTACCTTACAGTGTTCTGTCGATATGCAGACAGTTATTGCCCTTTACCACCCTCCCTGTCAGGTGTTGTTGCTTGCTTACTTAATACTGGCAAAGTGCATCAGCAAAAGTTTAAGAAAACTCATCTGAATGTTATAAATGTTTTAGTTTGTTTGCACTCTTAAAATTCAGCTTAATGTTGTTAGTAAAATGTTTATTAGTAACTATACTTTTACTTTCTTTGTGATGAACAAAAGGTAAACAATATAAACATGAGTTAGCAACCTGCAAAGTAAATATCAAAACTGTAAAAGATGAAAGCCTGTACGTTGAATGATGACAAGCTAAAGTAAAAAAAAAAAAGAAATACATAAGTGTTACAAGTACAGAAAACTGATATAGATCACAATGAAGGAAATAAGGATTTAGTAGACAATACTACGGGGTCTAGTCATGACAGAAGCATGTGTGTGTGCATTTGTGTGTGTGTGTGTGTGTGTGTGTGTGTGTGTGTGCGTGCGTGCATGCGTGCACATGGGTGTGTTATTTGAGAAGGATGTTATCAACTAGGATGCTTCGGCCAGAAAATGTAGAAAGTACTCTGGGGTAATTAGTACTTGTTTGGCTTTTTCAGTTTTGCTAGGTCAGTACAATATGTAAAGGAATTTGGCATCCAAGATGAAATGGGTATGAGGATTGAAGGCTTATACCAGTCATGCTTATAGTGCTTTACAGACTGGAAGATATATTTATGAAAATGATATACTTAGAAATGTGGTTAAAATAAATGCTGTATCTCTCTGACCCCCACATTGTTGCTGGTAGGTAGTAGAATTCATGACACGGTTGAAACAAAGGCAACATGAGGACTGTACAAAATTAAAGTGTGTGAACATACAAGTGATGAAAGGAGTGGATAAAATGCAGGTCTCTTTTTGACATAAGCTGACTGCAGGACATAACTGATTGGAAAAAAAAAAAGGAATACAAGTGCAAGATTTTTTTCTTTTTAGGAGAGATTTAATGCAGATTCATATTTAAGTTCAATGGCATAAGTTCCTTTAGGAGGATTAGGATGGGTAAGCAGTATATGTTGTATGATGAAAATATTAAGGGTATGAATGAATTTGCTGAAGGAGGGGTTTTAAAAGCGAAGTGTACAAAGTACTGCAGATATATTTACTTTGGAGCTTTTCTCCCCGGGCCTCTACTGAAAATGGACATATATCCAGCTAGACTAGCCCAGTTAACAAATGTAAAATAAAATAAATAAATAAATATATAACTAATAAAACAAACAGTACTGCCACAATGAGGAACAAAGATGAGCTGTGTGAGAGATGTACCCATGTGTGACATAATAAAGGATGTTTAAGATAAATAAGGAAATATGTGTTTATGGAGAATTGACAAACTGGATATACATTCATCTTATACCCTAAATATAATGACAACTTAAAATGGATGACTTCTTTGATGCAGTCATCAAAGCCATAGATGAGGGTAAGGTGACCTCGCCAAGGCTTTCAACACCATCCACCATTCTGGAATTATAGCTAAACTCACTAAACTAGGTATAAATCCCTACGTCACAAGATGGGTTGCCAACTGGCTCACTGACAGAACCCACACTGTAAAAGTTGCAGACTCCAAATCTGACCTCAAAGCAGTGACAAGTGGAGTACCACAGGGTTCCATCCTGAGACCTCTCCTGTTTGGTATCTACATCTCTGAAGTACAGGCTAACACAGAAGGCAAACTCGGAGCCATAGTCAAGTCACCAAATGATGTGGACATCCTACAGAAGGGCCTCGCTGAGACAGATGCCTGGTGTCAGAGCCATGGCCTCAAGCTCAATCCCAAAAAGTGCAGTGTCATCCCCTTTGGTAAAAACTCTGTACCCATGAACTACCACATAGGCAGCAATCTACTTAACACCGAATGCGTGATAAGAGACCTTAGGACCCAGGTGGACAGTAGTCTCTCCTTTGATAGTCACATCACCACAGTAGTCAGGAAGTCCTTCTACGTGGCACACCTCATCATAAAAGGGTTCTCATACAGGAAAAAAGAGGTCATTGTTCCCTTCTACTCGACACTCATTAGACCCATTATAGAGTACAGCGCCCCTTTTGGAATGCACCTCACAAGACATCTGCAGCAGCTGGAAAGGCCACAGAAGTGCCTCACAAAGAGGATTACTGGCCTCAAACAAATGCCCTACACTGACCGCCTCAAAAACTCCAGCTTTACTCCATAGCATATCGCCTACTCTGAGGTGATCTCCGCCTAACATATAAAGCTATGTCAAACCCAGAGCTGTTGGACATGCTACACCTAAAGAAATCCCAATTCCTCCGAGCTACACACTCTAGGGACCTAAACCTTGTCACCACAATAAACATCTATGTCAAGCAAAGTTCTTCATTAGCACTCTTCAAGAAAAATCTTGATGAGTGGATGGGAAATAAGAAATACACCCCGGGGATCACTTCTGTGTCTCTGCTCGACAGTGGCACAGGAAAATAACTTTTCTGGTGGCATAAGCCAGGGAACCTTGTTGGCTAGGCTTACGTAGGCTTAGGCCGACAGCCTAGTACCTACCTATGAACCTATGGATTACAGAGTACTCCTTTTCCGAATTGTACCCTAGCAAGACTGGAACATGCTTGATGGAAATATTAAGCACAGCAGATCATAACAAATGGTGTCATCAGCTGGTAATGTATGTATTTATGAATATATTTCAACTAGCAGTTAATGAGAGGAAATAAATATACTGTGTGGGTTTTATAATTGATTTTTTTTCTAAGTCAGCAATAAAACTATTATAAAATGGTAGATCAGAATGGATCAACTGTCTACTTTGCATGTGGAAGACCCATCATCGGATTAAGTACAAGACAACCAATAACACTCTACAACAAAATTTTAATCTTCAATAAAATATTTATCTTCTTTGGACAGCTGAAGATTGACAGGAAGAAATTCCTTATCAGAATTTTGAGCAGAATTTATTTACCTCATACAGAACTGTTCCTCTTCAATAAAGGAACTAAGAGTTCCTCCCCCCCCCCCCCTTTACTATTAAACTTTCACATTTTTGTGCCAACATCTGCATCTTACAATAACACCAGTCCCATAAAGGTGCCCAATTTGGTAGCTTTAATGGAGAGGAATGCCTTTTCCAACATGCATCCTCACCTGGAACATTTTTGTGTGCCCATCTAATGATCCTGTTATTAAAAAGCAATAAAACAGTATGTAACTGTCTCGATTCTAACTGCTTTTTGGGCAATTTACCTGCTTGCAGTGTATAGAAAAGGCTCCGGACTAGGTCGATCCATCCCATGACTGCACAACAGTAGCCAGTGTCGTTTTGTAGTTACGTTGTGGCTACTGTTTCAAAAAGTTAGTCTTTTTGGTTTCCCTACCCCCAGACTGATGTCAGTGCTCCTAACAAGCTAGTAGCCACCCACTGCATGATGTCAGCAACCCCAAGATCTCATTTGCGAATATTTCAATGCAGGAACATTTTTCAAGTTTAAGTGTTTTACAAGGGAAAAGGCTACTGTACCCTGCTAAAGCCATGCAGGATAGCAGTTGCAAGGGAGGAAAGCAGTCTTCTTTCTCCAAGCAACATATTGTAAGAATATGCTTTTGGCGATCACCATTTATTTTTTTGTTTAATTCACTTAGCGATCATATTTTAAATCTTTGCCTTATTTTAGGCTTTGCTAATGGAAGGTAAGCATTAAGGGCCAAGAATCTCTCTCTTTACTGTATTAAAATTTTGTTGAAAGATCTAGAGAGAACAAAGCAGCAAACAGCTTCTATTACCATGGCTTATTAGTGTGCAAATAGTAGCTGTATGGAAGGTTGGCTTCTCTGCTGTCTGAATTTTCACAGAATGCCCATATTTTTACCTCATGTTTTTGGTTTATTACTCATTAAATGTGCAGTTTTGTGGTAAATTATGGACTGACATTACTTTGAGTTTCAGCCCTCATATCCTACAGAAAATGCATTCTAATGCATTATCTGTTATTCTAGCATCTTTCTAAGTTTATAACAGCAATAATTAAAAACTGTCCCTAGTTTTAGGTCTTTGTTCATCCATTATTTTTAGCTTGTGCATACATGGGCCAACTACCGGATAGGTCACTTATGGCATGTTTCATTTTGATGTCCATCTTGCTCCATACTGGGCCCCCTACTATTCAACATTTTTACAAATGATCTCTTCCAGTCCTGCCCTCACTCTAAACTTATTCAATATGCAGATGACTCTACGATCATCTCTACCTCTGACACCTAACTTACCTACATACCCTCATACAAGACGCACTACACTGTCAAAAGATGGCTTACCATTAACCAACTTCTACTTAACCCAAATCTTCCTTTCCTTCCCCAAACCTCTCCAAAATCTCAAAACCTACTTCTCTATCTCTTCCCTAAACAATGCAGTCATTTTGGCAGATTCTCACACTAAACTTCTCGGTATACACATTGATGATTAACTAAAATTCAACATCCACATCAACAACTGCATCAAAAAGACACATCAGAAACTTGGATTACTATACAAAAATAAAAGAATTCCTTACACAGGAATCTAAAATATCCCTTGCCCAAGCCTACCTCCTTCCAACTTTACTTTATGCTGCCCCTATTTTCACCAACCTCCAAAATAAATCTCTTAAACAAACTTGAATTACCTATAATAAAACTTCCAGATTTGCCACAAATATCCCGTACCGCTCACACACCACCTCTTACTACAAAAACGAAACTAACCAGAGTTCTGTAACCAACTCCTTCTATCTCAGCTTCATATGACACAATATGTCTGGCTGCACCCCCAAGCTTGTCCATCATTAATAACTGTCATCTCCCCTTATGTCCCTAACCGCAAACTTCGTAGCTCTGACCAACACCTACTCCAAATCTCCAAACCTAATAAAACCATAGGTAAAAGTCTCTATAGTCATGCATGCTCCACAGCTTGGAACAAGCTCCCTCTCCCCATCAGATCCCTCCAAAACTCACCCAAGTTCAAACTAGCCCTAAAGGATTACCTACAGAATTCTTGGTCCTGCCCCTGTAAAGACCCCACCTGACCCCCCTGCTTGAAAGACTGTTTCACCTTGCCAACTAATCTATACAACATGCTTCTCAACTATTTAGTGCTTACTAGGACCTGCTACACCCTCTATCCCCTCCTTGCCTCTTACCTTTAATTTTTTCTCCCTACCTACCTGGACTCTTTTACACTTTTTCCCTCTTAAAACAATGTTGATCTCATCATATTTACCCATCTTATTTACTTCACTTTACTTTACTTTATCTTACTTATCATGAATTTCACTACATCTCTATTTTCAATTTTATATGCAACTGTAAAAAACTTATATTCTGTATTTTCAATTCTATATGCAACTGTAAATAATTTTTTGTATCTAAGTGTAAACACTATTCAACTGTAAGTTTGTTTTGTAACTAACTGCAAACAATGTATCTGGAGCTTTCCTCCTTGGGTCTCTGCTGAAAAGGGCACCTGCCCAGCCAGACTTACCCGGTTAACAAATGGCAAATAAATAAAATAAATAAATAAATGTCATTTCAGTGCTTCTGCATACATGGGTAAATACTGGACAGGTCGTTTGGGTTAATGTTTCATTTTGGTGTCACTTAAGAGTTTGTGCATACACAAGCAAACTAATAGAGAGATTGTGGGGGAAAATGTCTCATTTTTATTTCATTTAAGTGCTTGTACCTACATGGACAAACTACTGGAAGTGTTGTTGGGGAAAGGTTTCATTCTGGTGTCATTTCGGTGCTTGTACAGGTCTATATTATCTAATCAAAAAGTGAATTCTGTGAACTGCATCTACATCGAAAATGCAGTTCAGTGAAATGATAACAGTGAGATCATGGTACAGCGAAGATCAGAAAATTTGCCCTTTTGCACAGCCCCCCACAAGAGCAAATTTGCTGAACTGCATTTTCGATGTAGATGCAGCTCACAGAATTTACTTTTCGATTAGATAATATAAACCTGCTTGTGCATACATGGGCAGAGTACTGAAAGGGTTGTTGGGGGAACTGTTTCATTTCAGTATCATTTAATTGCTTGTGCATACAATTTTTTTTTCAAACACCTTTACTGAATTACCAATTGTGACATAGGCACATTTACATTCATAGGTTCATAGGTGTGTACTAGGCTAATGGCCCTGGGACCTTTACAAGCCTAGCCCATAGAACTGCCTTGGCATCGTGCTGCCCGACGTTAGTTCCTAGTGCCTCTATCGAGTACAGCCACTGGAGTGATCCCCGGGGTAAACTTTATTTAAACATTATTTATCCACTCATCAAGATTTCTGTTGAAGAGGGACAGCAAGGTGCTCTGCTTGACATGTATGGGAAGTCTATTCCAGAGCATGGGCGGTCTCTGGGTGAGGAACCTGTCCCTCCAGCATGTTCTGTTGATTGTGGTAATGAAGTTGAGGTCTCTGGAGCTTGTCATGCGGAGGGACTGGGATTTCTTTAGATGCAGCATTTCTAACAAAGCTGGGTCAGACATGGCTTTGTAAGTCAAGCAGAGATCGCCTCTAAGTAGGCAATATGAGACAGAGAATAGCTGGAGTCTTTTGAGTCTGCCCATGTATGACATGTGTTTAATGCCTAGGATCCTCTTCATGAGGTACTTCTGCGGCCTCTTCAGCTGTCACAGGTGTCTAGTGAGGTACATGCCAAATGGAGCATTATACTCTATGACAGGTCTAATGAGGAAAGAGTAGAGAGAGATGATGACCGGTCTAATAAGGAAAGAGTAGAGAGAGATGATGACCTCTTTCTTCCTGGATGCAAAACCCTTGGTAATGAGATGAGCCACATAGAAGGACTTTCTGACCACAGTGGCAATGTGGTGGTCGAATGAGAGGTTGCTGTCAACTTGTGTCCCCAGATCTCCTACAACACCTTCAGTGTTCAGAGGGCTCCCATTGATGTGGTAATTAGTGGGAACTGAGTTTTTACCAAATGGGATGACAACGCATTTTTTGGCATTAAGCTTAAGGCCGTGGTTTTGACACCAGTCATTGCTCTCAGTGAGGCCTTTCTGTAGGATGTCTGCATCACTTGGGGAGTTAATAATGGCTCCCAGCTTGCAGTTGTCTGCGAACCTGGTCAGCCAGAGTCCCTTTGTGTTGGCCTGGACTTCTGAGAAGTACATGCCAAACAGAAGAGGACCCAGGACCGATCCCTGTGGGACTCCACTCGTGACTGGTCGGCAGTCCGCTACTTCCACACTGTGTGTTCTATCTGTGAGACAATTTGCAACCCACATAGTGATAGGGGTTGATGCCTAGTTTGGTGAGTTTATTAGTAATTCCTGAGTGAGGAATGGTATCAAAGGCCTTGGCCAGCTGTATGCACTGCCTTACCTTCATCCACAGCCCTGGTGACTGACTGAAAAAAGTCAACCAGGTTGAGCAGGCATGATCTCCCTTTCATAAAGCCAAATTGTGTGGGGTCTACTAGAGTTTGGAGATTTCCTATATCTTTGTAAATCAGGTCCATGATGATGTGTTTCAAAGCTTTATATATCAGACTTGTCAGGCTAATGGGGTGATAATTCCCAGGGTCTGTAGTCGCTCCCCCTTTATGGAGAGGGATGACTGTAGCAGTGTGCCATTCAGTAGGGACAAAGCCTGAGGTGAGGCTGTGACTGAACAGGGGACACAAATGTGGTGCCAGTTCACTTTGTAGTTAATGTAGAGCACAGCCAGGGATATGATCGAGTCCCATGGAAGCTGTATTCTTGGCCTTGGACAATATACCTTTAACATGTGCTGCAGTAATGCTGGGAGCCTGACATTCTTCTGGCATTGTGATTGATCCTTTGGGGGGGGGGGGGGGTAATGTTGGCATTGAATCTGTCGGCCAGTATGTTGGCAATATCTGTTGGCTCAGTATAGGAGGTACCATTGTGCAGTAACTCAGAGCAAATCTAGGTATTGCCGTGAAGGTTCTTGATATAGCTATAGAAGGCTTTGTGATTGTTATATAAAAGTAATCACACTATACTAACAAACATTATACTTCACATATATTGCTATATATCATATAGCCTAAGGAATATTACATAAATTATTCAATTCCTGCCTTTTTTTTAAACAATAAAACATCTTCATTAAACCATCACTTACTACACAGGCAATAATACATTTATATAAATGAAAACAAACCACACCAACACAATCCTAGTCACAAGCATTTTACATCACAAACCATACTGACACATTCCACTGCAAACATTATACATCACGGAGTAATCTACCCAATCTTTCTCACTCAGACATTACATAGCTCATTTAAGTCCAGCTGCCTTTTAGGCCTCATTTCTCCCTTGTATGTATTGTTCCCACAATTCCCATTTTTTCCTATGTACTTTGTTCCTACCCTTTTCTAACAATCTCAATTCCAGTTGTTTTTCTCTGTTACTATATTCACTACTTCCAGTACAGTTGGTTTAGATTTTAATTTCCATTTTCTAGCAATTGCTTTTTTGGCAGCCACCATTATTAGGCAGCAAGGCCTTACCATGTCCCGGCAATTTCAATTCTATATCACAGCTCAGAAAAATCATCTCCCTCGTCAGGCCAATCTGCCCACCCAGCACCTCCGACAGTGCATCCCACAGGGAATCCTTGAAGTCCGCTAACTCACCACACTCCCAGAAAATGTTTCCAATTACCTCTTTATTCCCCTTCGCACCTCCAACATTTACTGTCTACCTGAGGAAAACTTCTTTGGAGTCTACTTGGGGTATAAAAATATCTATGTAAACATTTCCAGGCAAAAACCCTAAACCTTCTAGATTTTGCTGTATATATGAGAGACATGCATATATCTTCCCATTGTTTCTTTGTGAATTGCTTATCCAATCTCTCTTCCCAATCCTTTCTAACTTCCCCTGGTTGATTCTTATAGTTATTGTGCAATATTTTATACACTCTACTAATTATCCCATTTTTGATTGTAGCTTCTGTTCTAGATTCTATTAAAAACTTTACCAGTGCTAGTCTCTCGTTTAGGACCCCCTATTTCATTCTCTTTGCCTGCACTCTGATATCAGTCCCTGACAGGGAAGGCAATCTCTAACCTGCAGTCCAAATAAATTCTTGGCATCTTCCCATTCTATCATATTTCCCCATCTTGTTATTTGCTTCCAGTACCTTGGTTCCTTTGCCAGTTTTCTCCAATAAATTCCAGCCCCCCCTTGCCTACTATCTGTATTCCTAATTGCAGTCATCCCTACCGGCAGACTCTCCTTTCTCCATTCCAGTTTTGGTTTAGTTCTTAGAATACTTTCTGCTATTTTACGGATATAATCTTCTGCATGATTATTGAAATTTTCCTTAAAGGCCTGCAGCCAAAATCCGAGTTTGCTTGTGCATACATTGACAAACTACCAAAACGGTCAGAGTGATTCTGCATACATGTGCAAACTAATTGGGAAGTCACTGGGGAAAAGGTTTCATTTTGATGTCGTTAAAGTGCTTTTGCATACATAGGCAATCTACTGGAGGGATTGTTGGGGAAATGTTTCATTTTGGTGTCATTTAACTGCTTGTGCATTCATGGTCAGACTACTGGAGTACATATTTAAGTGCTTCTGCATAGATGAGCAAACTTCTAGAGGGATCGTTGGCAGGAAATGTTTCATTTTGCTGTTGTCTAACTGCTTCTGCATACATGGACAGACTACTGGAGGGGTCATTTAAGTGCTTGTGCATGCACAGTCAAGCTGCTAGAGGGATCATGGGGGAAAGGTTTCATTTTGATTGTCATTTAAGTGCTTGTTCATGCACAGTCAAGCTGCTAGAGGGATCACGAGGGAAAGGCTTCATTTTGATTGTCATTTAAGTGCTTGTGCAGATATGAGCAAACTACTGGTGGGTCATTGTTGAAAAATGTTTCATTTTGATGTCATGTAAGTGTTTCTACAAACATGGGAAAAACTACCAGGAGTTTGTTTGGGCTAATGTTTCATTTTTAAGACATTTAATTACCTGTGTACACATAGGTTCATAGGCTGGTACTAGACTATTGGCCCTAGGGCTTATACAAGCCTAGCCATAACAATTCCCTGGCTATTTCTTTCCACAGTATTTACTTCCCTGCACCCCTGTGTAGCAGGGCAACTGACGTGATCCCCAGGGTGAATCTCTCATCTCCCATCCAGTCATCAAAGTTCCTTTTGAAGAGGGCCAAAGAGGCACTCTGCTTGAAATGTATGGGCAGTCTATTCCAGAGTCTGGGGAGTCTCTGGGTCAGGAACCTATCCCTCCAGCATGTTTTGTTCATTGTGATGACAAGGTTTAGATCCCTGAAGCGTGTGGCTCTGAGGGATTGGGATTTCTTTAAGTGTAGCATGTCCAACAGCTCTGGGTTTGACATGGCCTTGTATGTTAAGCAGAGATCGCCTCTGAGTGGACGATATGCGACAGAGTACAGGTGGAGTTTTTTTTAGATGGTCAGCATAGGGCATCTGCTTTAGGCCTGTGATTCTTTTAGTGAGGTATTTCTGCGGCCTTTCAAGTTGTTGCAGATGTCTTGAGAGGTACATACCAAATGGGGCATTGTATTCTATAATGGGTCTAATGAGGGATGAGTACAGTGGGACAATGACCTTCTTTTTTCTGGATGAAAAGCCCTTAGTGATGAGGTATGCCATATAGAAGGATTTCCTGACTGTTGTGGCGATGTGGTTATCGAAGGTGAGACCACTGTCCACCTGTGTCCCTAAGTCTCTTATCACACTTTCAGTGTTTAGTGTACTGCCACCTATGTGGTAATTCACGGGTACATGTTTTTCCCCAAAGGGGATAACTATACATTTTGTGGCATTGAGCTTGAGCCCATGGCTCTGGCACCAAGCAGGGCAAACTATTGGAGGGAGTCACTGGAGGAAATGCTTGTGCATACATGGGCAACCTACTGGATGGGTGGTCACTAAAGTGCTTCTGCATACATGGGAAAATTACTTGTGGGGTCATTGGGGGAAAGGTTTTATTTTTATGTCATTTAAGTGCTTGTGCACAGGTGGGCAAACTAATGGAGGGCTTGTTGCAAGAAATGTTTCATTTTGATGTCATTTAACTTCATTTTGATGACACTTAGTGTTTGTACATTCATGGGCAAACCACTGGATGGGTTGTTTGGACCAACGTTTTCATTCGGTGTCACTTAAGTGCTTTTGCATAGTTGTGCAAACTGCTTGGGGGTGTCATTGGTGGAAAGGTTCCATTTCGATGTCATTTAACTGCATGAGCAAACTACTGGAGGGGTCACTGGGGAAATGTTTCTAACATCTGGAAAGAATAAATGTAGAAAAGGTGTCATTTACTGCTTGTGCATAGATGGTAACTACTGAACAGATAAATGTGGAAATTACTGATGGTTACATCTGTGTATGGGGGCATTAAAATAATTTACACTGTGCAATTATTGCATTTTTTTATTTTATTACATCGATTATCTGAGGTATATTCAGTGAATATAGCTGGCTTTAATTGCTGGATACAGGGGGTGTTTGCGGATAACACCTTCTGAAACTGTTATCATTAGTTTTAAATAAGTATCTATTACTCTTGCTTTGCAGTAGAGTAGTAGTGTGCATAATTTTACTTTCTATAACAGTCAAGCATTAGCACTGCAGTCAATAAAAATCAACTGAACTTAACCAGCATCAGTCTGTGGTAGTCCTAGCAGGATGTGTGTGATAGCAAATTATCATATGCAGTCTGTTGCACAGAGCAGTCTTGTCACCTAACAGTACTTTGCTCTTGAGTTTAGTTTTTTGGCTGTTCATTCCTTCGATGTGTTGCCAGATCCTCTTTTTGGATGTTAATCAAGTGCATTGGTTTCTTCTCCCAGACTCTCAGCATTATATTGTGTGTCTCTGGCCACTTTTTCTTTTACTTTTTGACCACATTTAACACCAGAGTGGTACACTGTAGATGATTGTCTTTTTGGACAGACAGGAAGGCAGGTACTATTCTCAGTAAGACTAACTATATTTCCTTATTCATGATTCTTTGTTCAGGCCATCACCATTAAGACAGAAGGTACTTACAAAAATCTAAGATGCACCCTGGTTCATCTACAACTCTATGATTTCTGTGTTCTTAGCACAGCAGCTTCTTACCTCAGTTACCTCCTTCATACTGAACTTTCAGAGGCATCTTAGCCAATTACAGAGTGTAAAATGCATTTTATGGTGATAAAAAATTAAAACAAACTATGAAAAAGCAAGCTGGAAGTTATCTGTATAGTGTGGGGTTGGCAAGAGTGGAAAATATAGGCGGTCACTAGGGGAGTGCTGGGGTAACTTGTGGATAATAGAGAGACCCATGGAGTCGTACTTCTCAGCTGGCCAGATTTTCACAGAATGTCCAAAGTCTTGCCTCATATTCTTCATATGTTTTGTCATAAAATCTGTGGATTTCTGACAAATCACTGTGGGTTGACATACATTTGATCGTCACATGTGTTTTATTCTTCACATCTTTCAGAAAATGCATCCTAACACAAATCCATACATTCTAGCAACATTCTAAGTTTATAAGACCAACATTTAGAATCTGTCCTTATTTTTGGGCCTTTGTTTCCCCCCAGTACTTCTGGCTATGTCTACATTTCTTGCACTAACAAGTTGAGAGGTATGCATGGAGTGCTGATTACGGCTAGACATCTATGGTGTCTACAAGTGGCTCTATTGAGTGAGTTGGTGTACTGAACCAGTCTGTGGATGAAACTAAATGAATACATCTGTTGGTTTACAGGTAAAGGTTATTGACCTGTTGTAATACAGTCCTGCCACATGGTATTTGGCACTCCCCATTCAGTTGTTTCATGCAGCCCCACCTAGCTTTGAAGTCACCAGCACTGTCCTCACTTACCCATGTGAGTGTGACATCTGTGTCTCACGATGAAGTTTTCTGCTACTCAAATATTGGGTTGTATGGTGGGTTGCAAGATGAGGCTCTGTGAAATGGGGTTGTGTGTGTTGTGGTGGCTATTTTGGCAGAATGTTTTGCAGCTGCCAAGGAGAACTTGCTGTACGTACGATGTCTGTGAGGTCTTTGGTGTTTAGGAAGATTGCATACAAGACACTCAACATGTTTATGTCTCAAAAGTTTGGTCCATACAGTGTGTGGTGGGTGTATTACTGACAACCTGATTAAGTGCTTGAATGTGATAGTGGTATGCCTCCAGTGTCATTGTGCTAATGCAGATCTTACCGATCAATGTCAATTATCAGATTGTTAAAGAATGTGACTATCACTTGTCTAAGTGGTTGTTTTTTTTACCTTACATATAGCACTGGGTGATTTAATTAAGAAGTGGAATTCCCTATTAAATGTAGCAATGACACTTTCAACATCTAGATAGTTAAAATACTCATTGCATGTAAAAATATGTTTTTCTTTTATTACAGAACTAGTTTATATTAGGGTTCAAACATAAAGGTCTATTTTTAAATTTAGAATTGCATTTACTTTGCAGGGAGACAAGTATATCTATGTAGCTAATTACATATGCAAAATGTTTGGCAGCAATGGTTTCTGCATACACACAGGGGGTCATCATGGTTGAAATGGATGAATTTATTCTAGTCGTTGCTCAATTTTACCCTACTCTATGAACAATATCTTATTGGAGGAGGTCTTGGATGGTTCGATTTCACTTGAAAGGTAATTACAACTGCTAGGGAACTACGGTTTCCTATATAGGTGAAACCTAAGTCCACTATTTTGTTCAACGTAGTTAATCTGTGCACTAAGTGGTCAAGGAAGCTTGTATTTATGAAGTACAGAAATTTTATCGCCATACATGTTAGGTGATGCATAACTCTTTGATGGAAGGGTGGTTGAAGTCCCTTGTGAGATTCGGGTATGGCTGAATGCTTCCATACTAGTCATGTAGTAGGTATTGGCCAGTGTGGACATGCAGGGATTCCTATAAGTGCCCATGATGTGACAAGGTGGTTTGTCAACAGTAATTTGGACATGGAGGAGATCCATGTCATTATCCATTCAAGCGAGTCTGGGGGTGAGATTTCATTTTATGAACATGGAGACAACACTGCCTTCATCTATTGCAGTGAGTCTAACTGCAATGCCTAACACTACAGTTATGTTATTCAAAGACATACAATGTCTAAAAAGGGACTACGGTACTGGGCAATGTCTTTGCCAATATACAAAAATCTTGAGTGGATAGGTGCCAAACATCCTTGGCAAAGCAAATATGAAAGCCCACTATCTCCTCTAAGACATATGTGTGTGTGTGTGTGTGTGTGTGTGTGTGTGTGTGTCTGTGTATATATATATATATATATATATATATATATATATATATATATATATATATATATATATATATATATATCTATGGGGACACCCTTTCAATACCATTAGAAACCTAAGCCACTGGTCAAGGCTAGGTTCATATCGTCCTCAGACATATTCTGAGAGCACCATCCTGTCTTGTAATACATAGTCTAAGGAGAGGCACATCTTAAGTCATTTACACAAACCTGCACTATCAATGTGCCAAATGTGTACCTGAGAATTTATGGTCAAGGACATGCAAGAATGTGTGATGTGTCAAAAACTTTGTTGCTTCACTGCGTTTCACTATGGGTTTACCACCTATAACTAAGATATTTATGTAGACTTCAGTCTTTTGGCCTTTTGGATTGTGATCATGTGACTCCTGGATGCAAGTTTCATGCTGTGTGCTGCCTCTGTGTGTTTGTCAGGTTGCTGAGCCTTCTTGTTTTGTATGTTACATTTCAGAGACCTTTGTGGTTTAGGTGGGTTATTTTAAGTGCCTCAGCATTGTGTTAGGTATGAGCTGTCTGTGAGAGCCTTAGTATGATATTGTGTGGTACTGAAAACCTGCTTCTTATTTGCAGTTGCTATATATGTGAGAGGTTTGCCTTTATTAGCATTATATAAATACATCTCTCACACAATGAATACAAAGTCAGTAAACGTGCAGCAAATGCTACATTGTCTCTACATGCCAATTTTTAACCAAGGTGGCTATACAGAGTTTTGGGAACAGCAAATCCATTATTAATGATTTCCAGCAAATTAATAATCGTTTTTTCAAGGAAAATATATGCTGGGCAGTGAGGGGACCATGTATAAGAAAGACCAGATAAGCAGAATATGAAATTACTGTTTTATATTTGAAAAGGTCGTTAATTAACTGAGCGACCTATACTAACCCAAGGACCTAGCCTTCAAGAACTCTCAGCAAGTGTATGGCTGCATTCTAAAATTTGTACTGTATAAAGGGTGTGTTAATATTGTTTATTGCATTTAGCAAGGAGGAATGCAGATGCAAGAAGTGCAACTGACTCATGAGGAGTTAGCAATTTTTAAGTTTCAGGGGACCCATTTTAGGTAAACCTTCAAATGCACCACATGATTAACTTTTGTATGTTGGTGATGGTAAGTGAAGGATTTCCTATGCTACCCAGTGGCCTTGTCATGGTCAAGAGGTCTTGAGAGGATATGCATGATGGCTGAATACACACGCAGGAAAAAAAGCCAAGTGTGACTAAAGGATTTGCTGTTAAGTCTAGTTAGGCAGTAAAGGTGACTCAGTGCAACTGCCAATTGTCCCTTAGCAAGAAACAACTCAGAGTGACCAGTGTTTGTAACTGCACATATCCTCAGGTACTACTGTTTGTTAATAGGCTGCTGCAGTAGACAGAATAGTATTTTTCAAGAGTTTAAAACTCTTTCTGATGATACTGTTGATATGTTGAAAAAACACTTTCAGGAGCAGTTCAGAATAACTAAATGAAGTATGGAACACCAAACTTTAGCGCTTTCATTCACTTTATTTTACGTGAACTTCATCAGAAACAACTCACCCAAACCCAGAGGCACTTTTTATAATAAAATAAAGATCACATGTTCAATGATGTCAATAATTGATTAATATCTTAAAATACATTATATTTGTATATATCTTTTTATATCTTTTTGTATAAAAATACAAAAAATAATGTTTAACAAATCATATAAAACATATAAAAATAACGTAAAAATTAAATTAATTTCATTTGTAAAAAGCATTTTATATTAACTAATTCATTTAATCCAGGAGCTTGATCCGCTCCTAGATATACCTGCCACAGAGATTCTTTGCATTCTAACATAACTTTATTGTCTCCCATAAAAATTCTTTGGGAGACACTGTCTAAAACAGAAAAAAATAATTTTTTTGAAGTTGTTACATATAGTTGAATGCTTGCCTAATGCATTAGTCACGTCTTTTTTCTTTATAGCTAAAATGTGCTCACTAATTCTTTTTTTAAGACATCTTATAGTCATTCCTATATAATAGCTTGACATGACAAGCACTGAGCTATGTACACCACTATTTCACTGTGACAGGTATAATAGTTTCTAGACCAATGTGTCCTGTTTATATGTGAAAAATGAACTGAAGAGGAATTACTAATGTATCTGCACTGTTTACAGTGGTGACATGCATAGGTACCTTTAATTTGGATAGTATTTTCATTAGATACACCAGATAAATCTGTTCTTTTTTCTAGTAAACTCTTAAAATGTACAACTTTCCTGAATGTAAAATTAGGTCTTATCCCTATGGCTTTAACTAATTCCTGATTGCCTAATAATATTTTCCAATTGTCTATTACAATGTTTTTGATAAGCCACATTTCATTAGAAATAGGTAAAACAAAAGCATTTAGGAATTCTTTATCAGAAACAACCATAGTGGTTGTAGAACATGGTAAGCAGAAAGTCAAAATAGGACAAGCTTTATTCTTTCTTAGCTCCACAACTTCTTTTTCAATAGAATCTAGCCATGATGCCTGATATCCTCTTGCCAGGAAAAGTATTCTCAAAATTTCCATTTCCTTAATAAAGATGGTATCTTGTGATGTCAATCTACTTAATCTGATAAATAGCCCCTTGATTACTCCTCTTTTTATATGCAATGGGTGTAAACTTTCTTTGTGCAAATACTGATTTGCAAATGTTGACTTTCTATATATTTTACTAATAAATTGTTTAGATATAGAATCGTAATAAAGGTTAAGGTCAAGAAAATTTAAACTTAATCCACAACCCCCTACAGAATTTTTTTTAAATTTCGTAGTGCTATTCAAATAACTAACAAAGTTATTAAACTCATCAACAGTGCCTTGCCAAAGAAAAAACAAATCATCTATGTAACGACAGTAAAATAAAAATTTTTCACTGCAGTAACTGTTGTCAATGAAATTGCTTTCCCAGTTTGCCATCACTAAATTGGCATAAGCTGGAGCTACTCTTGCACCCATTGCAACACCTGACATTTGCTAGTAAAAATTACTATTGAATTTAAAAAAATTATTATCTAGTACCAATTCCATTAACATACACACAGTATTAATCTTAGTGTTATGTAAATTACTATGTTTAGATGAATACTCTCTCAAGTACTCAATACCTATCTCCTGATCTATACAGGTGTATAATGACTCAACATCTAATGATGCCATACAAAATTCTGTATTAGATGGTTGTAAATTTCTTAACAATTCAAGCAAATGCCAGGAGTCCTTTAGATAATGTTTGGATGCCTGAACAATTGGATTTAAAATATAATCCAACCAAAGGGAAAGAGTTTCAGTCTTAGATTTATTGGCTGATATGACTGGCCCGAAGGGGGGATTTAAACTATTTTTCTGTATTTTAGGAATACCAAACAAAACAGCCATTTTTGGATGTTCTACCTGCAGGAAACTGTAACTTTGGTGGTCTAACTCACCTTGACAAAACATATCAAACAAGCATGTATCTAATCTCAAAAAACTTTTTTGAATAAAATTAAAGACTACTTTCTGATATGTTTCTTCATCTTCTAGTAAGTCTCCCATGGATTTATTGTATTGACTGGTATCCATAATAACTATTTTACCCCCCTTGTCAGCTTTCATCTTTCTTATTTGACTATTCTCTCTAAGGTCCTTCATTGCTTTTATTTCTAAATCATTCAGATTGTTTTGATTTTTCACAGGTTGTATAGCTCTAATACCTGCTTCACACATATTTTGAAATACTTGTAGTGTGCCTATTAATGGTGGATTATAGGTACTCACTTTTTTTGGGCCTGTGCTCGATGTCGTACAATTAATATCCTGCATAATGTATTTCAAAAATTTAACTTTCTCAGAGTGAGTCTAAAATCAATGATTGTCTTAGCTAAATTGAAGGAATTCCTCAGAATAAAAGAAAATCCCTTTCTAAGAAGTTCTATTATAGGTGGTGAAAGAGCTATACTAGATAAATTGTGAATTTGTATATCATAACTAGTAGAACTACTTTCTTCTACCACCTCTTTTTGTTCCTGACCCTGCCTTTTGGCTTGTTCTGTACCACTTTGGACTAAGTAGGTGCTCTCTTGTTCCCTTGCTTGTCCACCAAAAAAGGCACAGTATTAGCTACTACTTCGCTACCATTAGTATTTGTAACATTATTATTCAAATGCACATTAGATGTCTCACCATTTGAATCATTAGACAAACCTTCATTGTTAACATTATTATTGGTACTACTTGCAATTTTTACATTGTTATCATTGAGCTTTACATACGAGGAACCTTCAAAATTATTGTCATTAACACCATTGTTACCAAAGTTACTATTGGTGTTAGCATCTTGAACAATTAAAAATTGTTTGTTCACAGAATATGCAGTCTTATTTGCGTAAGCTGAAATGTCACGCTTACGTTTCTTTTGTTCCCTAGCCACTATTGTGGCTCTCTGTCTGTCTGCTTTCACTGTTATACCACAATAGAGATTATTGAACATATGGAAACAAGAAAAGTTCTTAACGTTTTTGTCCAAGTCACTCATTTGATTTTTAATAACTTGCACTTGCTTAGTATAATGCTCGGTTAACATAACCATCATTTTGATACCAAACTCATTAAACATGTTGACAAGTTTGTTGTATAAACTATCTCCAAAGGAGACACAATTTGGAAATTTGTTGGTTCTCAGCCCCATGCGGAACACATTTCCTTTTTATGCATTCAGTCAAGTAGCTAATTTCAATGTCTTACATAACGTATTTTAAAGTCAGTTTTTCCAGATCGCAAATACTCTGCTTACAATTCTTTTGAATAGACAAAGAGTTCAAATTTGAATCCATATCTGTACTTACTAAATCTGTCGCTTCTACATTTGTGATATCTGCAAAAGGATTTGTAGTCTTTTGTAAAACATAATCCAATACACTATTCGGACCCGCCATAGGCTCACCAGACGTATCGTCGTCTACCTCCGTATCCGGTGTATTGGATAAAGCCGTCCGACTAGGTTTATGCCCTTTCTGGCTTTCAGTAGGTGCACAGCTACTGACGCATGCTTTTTCAAGCTCCCTTTGAATCGCTGTAGTAATCACACTAATTTGCTCCGAAAACTGAGCAAAACCATCTGGAACTGGATGAATGGATAAGTTGAGTAGTGGGTCCTGTGACATACTTCCAAAAGCCAAACAAACTAAACCTCGAAACCAAAGCCAAAGCCAAAACTACAGAAAAACGAATGAAACCACACAGCTGAATAACAGGAAAAAACACTTTCAGGAGTAGTTCAGAATAACTAAATGAAGTATGGAACACCAAACTTTAGTGCTTTCATTCACTTTATTTTATGTGAACTTCATCAGAAACAACTCACCCAAACCCAGAGGCACTTTTTATAATAAAATAAAGATCACATGTTCAATGATGTCAATAATTGATTAATATCTTAAAATACATTATATTTGTATATATCTTTTTATATCTTTTTATATAAAAATATAAAAAATACTCTAATGTTTAACAAATCATGCATGTCACCACTGTAAACAGTGCAGATACATTAGTAATTCCTCTTCAGTTCATTTTTCACATATAAACAGGACACATTGGTCTAGAAACTATTATACCTGTCACAGTGAAATGGTGGTGTACATGGCTCAGTGCTTGTCATGTCCAAGCTATTACATAGGAATGACTACAAGATGTCTTAAAAAAAGAATTAGTGAGCACATTTTAGCTATAAAGAAAAAAGACGTGACTAATGCATTAGGCAAGCAATGAACTATATGTAACAACATCAAAAAAATTATTTTTTCTGTTTTAGACAGTGTCTCCCAAAGAATTTTTATGGGAGACAATAAAGTTATGTTAGAATGCAAAGAATCTCTGTGGCAGGTATATCTAGGAGCGGATCAAGCTCCTGGATTAAATGAATAATGAAATTAATTTAATTTTTACATTTATTTTTATATGTTTTATATGATTTGTTAAACATTAGAGTATTTTTTGTATTTTTATATAAAAAGATATATACAAATATAATGTATTTTAAGATATTAATCAATTATTGACATCATTGAACATGTGATCTTTATTTTATTATAAAAAGTGCCTCTGGGTTTGGGTGAGTTGTTTCTGATGAAGTTTACGTAAAATAAAGTGAATGAAAGCGCTAAAGTTTGGTGTACATACTTCATTTAGTTATTCTGAACCACTCCTGAAAGTGTTTTTTCCTGTTATTCAGCTGTGTGGTTTCATTCGTTTTACTGTTGATATGTTGTTGTCAGGTCTCCACTATAATTCAGCTACTGAGATTCTCTGCTCCTTTAGTCATCTGCAATTTATTCTACCTACACTTCTAAATCGGTTTAATTGGTGTGAATGTATTAGAAATCAATACATCGGATTTACTATGTATTCAAAACATTACCATTTTACTGTTTCACTGTCACGTGTGCATTACTGGGATCTTGTCTATTTGGTATATCTGGCCATTTTTTTGACACTGGGCATGATTGATCCATGCAAATCAAAGTCAGCCTTTTACTTCTTCTCATTGTGATACTTTTATCTGTAGATCAGTGCTTCTTTCAACTTTCAATCATTTTGAGAAGCCACAGTAGACTCCTCTTCTCCGACTGTAATAC
This sequence comes from Protopterus annectens, assembly GCF_019279795.1. NCBI lineage: Eukaryota > Metazoa > Chordata > Ceratodontiformes > Protopteridae > Protopterus > Protopterus annectens. The sequence continues at coordinate 1,646,582,487 of NC_056731.1, read as the reverse complement.
TTATGTGTATTACATGAACATGCTTGAATTCATTCAGTCTCCACGTTGCCTCCTGCCTGAGTATGATTAACATAAGTTCAATGTAAGTATTACTTGTCTGTTCACCACACCTATTCTACTTCCAGAGAAGACTCGGGCACTCCAAAAGAAACCCTGTGGCTACCTTTTAAACAGACATTTAAAGTGTTAATACTGAAGTTGCCCCATTCATATATGAAGGACATTTCCTTATATCTTTCCCAGTGCATTTCCATACCTTCTTGTTACAATCACACACAGCCTCTTTACTGATTACATACATATCACTTTACTTATTTTCTGATGCAGTACGCTTGGTTCCAGACAACTTTACAGTGAATTCACAAAGCATGGACAATAGTAAAAAAGGTGTCAAAATGGTCTTATTACTAAGAGTGATCACCATAACTTAAATGCCTAGGACTTCTGTGAGACAATCGCACACAACTGACCAGTGGAACTGGTGTCTGTAGCCAAAAATGTACTCAAACCTAATGTTGTCCCATTAGCCACCTATCATTTTAAACATGTACTCAACCTTCAAAAATGCCCCCCCAGACATATAGGAAGGAGAAAAAAAGAAGTTGTCTTACCATAATGTTCCATCTGTGTTGTTGATCTCCGTTCATTCATTACTGATGGGTTATCGGTTCTGTACTCGGAACCGAGCCGGCCTCATACCAAGCTCGCGTCAGCCAAAAACTCTAGAGCCAAGATCCTACCCACAATGTTCTGCTCCCTGTTACCTCAGATCGAGTTTGCAAGTTGATAGACAAAAGTAGAGGCTACCTCTGGTTATAACAGACCTACAATAATGGAAAGAGGAGCGTATGAGAGTCACCAGGAACCTCCGGAGGGGAACGGAGGGTGGGGAGTAATGAATGAAAGATCAACAACACAGATGGAACGTTATGGTAAGACATAACTTCTTTATCTGATGTTAATCTTCGTTCATTCCTTACTGATGGGACAGAGTCCCCAGCTACCTGTATTCTTGGGTGGCCCTCATGGAAGGACATTCCTGAACACCATGGAACCAAAAGAAGCTCTTCCTCTGGAAGCCAAATCCAATTTGTAATGAAGGATAAAAGTATGGGGTTTGGCTCAAGTCACAGCTGAGCAAATGTCATTGAGGAAAGCCCTAGCATGGAAAGCTGCTAAAGTTGCCATAGACCTTTTAGAATGGGCTTTCACTTTGTGAGGCAAGGTAATGTTGTTCTTGTTGTAAATGGAGGTAATGCAATTTCTCAACCATGACGCCAATGTAACTTTAGAAACAGGATAAACTAGCCTTGATCCAGAAAAGGCTAGAAATAAAGTGGTCTGATTTACGAGTAGATTTTGTTCTGTCCAAATAAAAATGTATTTGCCTGTGAACATCTAGGGAGTGCAGGCAATACTCTCCCTTGTTAGAATGATTAGGAAAAAGCACTGGGAGGTCAATAGACTGGTTGACAGACCGCTCTGACACCACTTTCAGTAAAAAGGAAGAATTAGTTCTCAGTGAGACTCTGTCCTTATGGAAAATAAGGTAGGGACGTTTGATGCATAATGCTTGAAGTTCTGACAGATGGCTGGCCGATGTGATTGCAATCAGAAACAAAGTTTTCCAATTGAGATACTTTAAATCACATGAAGACGCAGATTCAAAGGGGGGAGCTGTTAGGGCTTGTAGAACCAAGGCCAAATCCCAAGGTTGTACTGGTTATCTAAAGGGAGGTTTTTAGGTGAAAAACTCCCTTCAAGAAAGTCTTACAGAGTGAGTGCGACATGAGTAAAGACTCCTAAGCCAATGTGGAAATTAGAAATGGCAACTAAATGAACACGAATAGTAGAGGCTGAAACCCCAGATAGAAAAAGATCTGATAAGTAATCTAATACCACCAAAACTGGGGCTGACAAGGGGTCCAGTTGTTTGTTGTCTGCCCATAATGTAAACCTTTTCCATTTGCTGAGATAGATTAGCCTGGTGGATGATTTAAGAGATGCAATAAGAATACTGTGCATTGGGGATGAAAGGTTATCCTGCCTGGCAATCATTGTAAGTGAAGAAACCAAGCTATCAGCTTCAGGTTTGTTAGATTGAGGTGAGTCAGGCCCTGCAGATGGGAGATCAACTTCAGGGATGGATTGAGAATCCATGGTCGATCTAGCAGGTGAGGCCAGAGGAAGGGGAACCAAACTTGTCAAGGCCAATATGGTGCAACGAGGATCACTTTACTCAACTGCTGTGCTTTCTTCAGAAATTGAGAGATGAGGGGTAGAGGAGGATAAGCATAAAGCAGACCCGAGGGCCAAGCATGGACTAGAGCATCTATCGGTGACTGTCCCCGAGGGGGGGATCAGGGCAAAGTAGTTGTTGCACTTGTAGTTGATTGGGGAGGTGAATAGATCGCAGCAAGGCTGGCCCCAGCAGTTGAAAATTTTTGGCGCTATCACAGGATTGATGGACCACTCATGAGGTTGTAGAATGCACCTGCTCAATTTGTCCGCTACCATGTTGGAGCTCCCGGGAATGTGCGTTGCAATTAGAAAGCGGTTGGAAGCTATCACCCAGTGTCATATTTTCAAAGCCTCTGAGCATAATGGATAAGATATGGTGCCCCCTTGCTTGTTGATGTACCAGACTACTGACATGTTGTCTGATTGGATTGCAATATTCCCTGACGGAAGGATCGAGTGGAATGCTTGCAATGCTAATAGCACTGCCCTCAGTTCCAGGACATTGATATGCAAATGGGCCTCTGTCTCCGACCAGGTGCCTTGGACAGAGTTTCCCTGACATAGCCCCGCCCACCCCATCAGGGAGGCATCCATGGTCACCGCAGCTTTTGGCTGATGGGGGCTGAAGGAGCGAGACCATTGTTGGGGATTTTGAGACATCCACCGGGAAAAATCTTGCTTGCATCTCTGAGTTACAGTTATCTGAAAAGACAATGGATGTTGTAGAGGGTACCATTGAGTGAGAAGTAGCCACTGAAGAAGTCTCATGTGGAACCTGGCCAGAGGAACAATGGTGATCAAGGCTGCCATCGACCCCAAGAGTTGAAGTATGTATCGAGCAGAGGATTTGTCATGACAGATTAGCACCTGAACCTGATGTCTTATTCTTTGAAGTCTGTGATCCGGAAGAGATGCTGTGCAATTCCTTGTGTCCAACAGAACTCCGATGAATTCTAAAGATTGTGCCGGGGTGGTGTTGGACTTCTCCCAGTTTATACGGATTCACAGGAGCTGAGCTGTGAGAAGGATGTAGTCTAGGGCTTCTTCCAGTACACACTTGGTGGGGGCAGTGAGGACCCAGTCGTCTAGATATGGAAACACCTGGAATCCTTGACGCAGGTGAGCGAGAACCACTGCCATGCACTTGGTGAACACTCTGGGGGCTGGAGAGAGACCGAAGGCAGTGCTCAAAATTGGTAGTGACTGGCTCCTATGCAGAAGCGGAGGTATCTTCTTGAGCGCTTGTTCACTTTTATATATGGTAATATGCATCTTGAAGATCTACAGAGCACATCCAATCTTCTTCTTGCAGAACAGGAAGGATAGACTGAACCGTGACCATCCGGAATTTCTCTGTTTTTACAAATTTGTTTAGTGAGCTGAGATCCAGAATCGGTATCCAGTCCCCTGTCTTTTTTGGTACTAAAAAGAACCTTGAGTAAAAACCGGATCATATCTGGTCTGGGTGTACCGTATGGATGACTCTTTTTCATAGCAGCTTTCGGATTTCGTGTGCTGCTGTTTCCCTTTGACTGGGTGGAACGTTGGGTAGGTCTCTTGTTGAAGTGGGATAGAGATGGAAGGGAATGCGGTAGCCTCTGGATATTATTTGTTTGTACCCAAGAATCAGTGGTTATGGTTCGTTAGGCAGTGGGGTACAAAGAAAAATGACCCCCGACCACTTCCAGAGGTGAGCAGTCAGGCAACGCTTCAGAAGCGCTGGTAGGGTTGGCCAGAGAAAGAATCTCTGGAACCCCGGTTTCGCAGACCTCCCCTGCCCAGAAAGGGGCATCTTCCATTAGTGTTTCCCCCTCTGTACCTAGGGGAGAACTCAGCACGTGCGCCACAGAAAAAGCCCTGTGATTTTTTGTGCCACATCTTTCTGCTCCTCTGATATCTGGAGTAGAATCATTGAGGTGTGGAGTGTCAAACACCAACGGCAGACAGGGTCTTACCATCTTGTTCACACGTTGCCAGTGTATCTTTAACCTTAGGGCCAAACAATGAAGTGGCCTTGATAGGGGCATTCACGAAGGAAGCCTTAAAGTAGTCCGCTAAGTCGCAAAGGTGCATCCAGGCATGACATCTCGTGACTATGCCTGCACCTGCTGCTCTAGCCGCTCCTTCCATTGCATGTGAAATAAAGTGAATAGAAGAATTGGATATCAAATCTAGGATCGCTATCTGAGAAGCTACATTGTCACGCACCTCATCAGAAACAGCTCCTGACAAGGTTTCAGAGACTTGGTTGATAAGGTCCCTCTGGGGCCTTGTAAAGTGTGCCAAGTAGTTCAAGGACCTTATAGCGAATGTTGATGAAGCAAACACATGCTTCCTGAGTCTGTCTATTGCCTGGGACTCCTTGTTGGGCGGATGGACAGTCTGGCTCTCTTCTGCCATGAATTTTTTGGTTGCAGCCACCACCATGGCATCTACTGGAAGACCTTTGGACCAATGGGGATGCTCAGCTGGGTGAGATAAAATCTGGTCAGGCCTCTGAGGTATAGCTTCTAAGGTGTCAGGAGCCTTCCTTGCATGCTGGACAATGAGCTGGACAAGCTCAATGGCCAGTGGAGTAACCCAGGAAGTAGGCTGCCGGGCACGAAAGGCCTGCAGGAATATGGATTCCTCTGAGGAAGGGTTGGAGAACTTCCAGTCGCTCCTCTGTCTTAGGATCTCGAGGGTGTCACCAAAGGACACCTCATCAGAGGATGATCGTGTGGATCCTTCCCCGTCATCAAAGTCCGTATCTTCAGTCAAAGACTCCTCAGTCGAGTCCATGTGCTTCCGCTTGCACAAAGCCTTGCAAGGGACTTCCTCAGTGGGGAGCTCTGGGGAAGATTGCAAAGAAGGGCTCTCCTGAAGCAAAGAAACCTGAAGCCCTTGTGCCTGGGGTCCGATAGTTGTGGCATGTGACAGTTGCAGCATATTGGGGGGGAAGGACTCTGACAGGGAGGTTTTGCAGCAGAGGCAAGTGCCCTCCCCATGGCCTGGAAGGCCAGACTGCCCAGAACCAAGCAGGACAACCTCAGAACCGAGGTCACACCCAGCTCCGACGAGCTGACCCTCAGACCAGGAGTCTCAAGAGCGCTGTAGAGCGTGAGGGAAAGAGGATTCCTGGAGGCTGCCATAGAAAAAATTGGTGTGGAACCAAGAATGCCTACCCCCACGGCACAGCCACTAACCTGAGAAAGGCCCGGTGCCCAGTGTACCGAAGGCCTCAAGGATGACTCCGGCTCCAAAGTGAGGTCCACTGTTGATGTCGAAGGAAGGGAAGCGGATGTCAGAGGAAGGGGCTTCGATGCTTCCCTGGAAGTCAAACGAGGAGTGTAAGTTGGAGTCTGTGGAGAAATCCAATCACATGCAAGAGGGAATGCAGCTTTAGATGGTTGAGAGAGTCCCCTGGCCATAAGCAACTGGTGGACAAACCGCAACACATCCTGTTCTGAGAGGCTCCTGGTCGACCTCAAGAGAGACCTGATGGAGATTCTGGCCTGTCTAAAAAGTGGCTATACTGGCTTCACAAAAAATGGATCCAAAGAAGGAGAGTACTTGGCCCTTGCTAGCCCATGTAGTGCAGAGCCCGGAACCGAGGGTGTCTGCACTGAGGAGAATGGTGTCGAAGTTATCTGCGCCAACAAAGGCAGTGCCATAGGTGTCAAGGGTCTCTGCACCGTAAAGGGCAGTGTGGCAAATGTCTGCACCGAGGAATATGGTGCCATCGAGGAAGGTGTCTGCACCAGTAATAACGGTGCCGAAAAGGACTGCACCGAACAGCATGTCGGTGCCAAAGGCGTCTGCAATGTAGAGGGCAGTATCCCGGAGGTTGACAGCATTGGTAAGGATGCAGCCAAAAGAGTCTGCACCAATGGTGCCAAAGGAGACTGTACCTGTAGAGACGGTGCCAATAAAGGCTGCAATGAAACTGATGGAGCCCATAAGTGTCTGCACCGGGAACTCCGGTGGCCATAAAGAAGACATAGCTGGAGTGGGAATCAACTGGGGCGGTGCCGATGCTGGGGCCGAAAGGACCACAGATGGCAGTGCTAAGCTCGAAATGTTTACCTTTTTGTGAGTCGACTCCTTGAGATCTCCAGAGGGAGATGAAGTGAGCGACCTTGAGGAGGAAGAAGAAGGCCTCTTAGTGAGCCCTCCGATCCAGAGACAGCCTCACAGAAAGGAGTTTTAAGGAGGCCTTTTAGAATTATTTTTCCTTTCATTTAGAGTCCTAGTCGAAAAATTTCTACAAATCCCACACGGAGGGTCCACTGAAAGGAGGGAAACATTCAAGCAACAGACACATAAATCATGGCTATTCAAGCAATAGACACATAAATCATGGCCATCGGAAAGCAGTAACTTACGGCCATATTCTGTACATTGTCTGAAACCAACACTACTTTTCTCATCATACATAATGAAATGAAGGGAGAAGTATGACAATACCAAGAGGTTAAGAAAACTACCCAGAAGGGTAAGAAAGAGAGAAAAAAAGTATTACCAACAATGGTAATGGAGAATTACCTCAAAGGTAAGAAAAAGATAAGAAAAGGAAAAATATTATAGGGAGAGAGTCTCAAAGTTGCGAAAGGGTAGGAGGATAGAGATAGTAACTAATTGAAAACTTTCTAAACACTAACAATAGAAAAACTTCAAAAAATTGTTCACTTAGCTGAGAGAGAATGGCTTGACATGGCTGTACAACAACATGGCAAACAAGATCTGAGGTAACAGGGAGCAGAGCATTGTGGGTAGGATCTTGGCTCAAGAGTTTTTGGCTGACGCAAGCTTGGTATAAGGCCAGCTCAGTTTCAAGGATGGAACCGATAACCTATCAGTAAGGAATGAATGAAGATTAACAACATCAGATGGTTATTTTCAACTTTTTTTTTGTTTAAAAACACTATTTTAGTGGCGTAATTCATTTGCATTCTTTATATACCTCTATAGCTGAATCACCTAGAGCCATATTTTATACAGTCGAGTGGCTAGCCCTGCCATGGCATGAAGTCTGTGATCCGTGTTCTATCCTGAGGATATAGGGTACCATGCAGAATATGTGCTGCTGCCCACAGCTCTATTCATTGGTGATTTTGAGATGGAAACACTCAACATGTTTTTCAGAGGTGGGAGGAACCCCATAGAAACACAAGGAGAACATGCAAACTCCAAACAGGCATTGGTTGGAGGACAGGATTGAACCTTGTACCTTGTGCACTGGAAGCAAAGACCTTAACCATTATGCCAACTGGTCTCCTGAGGGTACTCATAGCAGTGTGGAGAGAAAAGCATATCCCAGATAACTGGAGAAAAAGCATACTCGTGTCAGTGTACCAAAACAAAGGGGACAACCACAACTGTGGGAAATACAGACGCATCAAACTCCTACCACACTGCACGAAGGTTCTGGAGAGGGTGACTGATAAATGGATACACAGAGTAGTATAATGTAAGATGGAAGATAAGCAGTTCAGATTCGGATCAAGATGCAGTACAACTGACCTGATGTTTGCAGTAAGACAGATACTTGAGAAGAAGCTAGAGATGAGGAGACAGTCCCACTGGGCATTCCTAGACTTGGAGAAAGCATATGACAAGCTCCCAAGAAAGCTGATCTGGGCAGTACTGCAGTGGTCTGAAGTCCCAGAAACACTGGTAGAATTAGTGCAGGCTATGTACAAGGACCCAGTGACTCAAATACGAACAGTGTTCGGCCTCATACAGGGGTTCCCAGTGGGAGTTGGTGTACACCAGGATTCAGCTATGAACCCACTGCTGTTCATACAGGAGATGGACTACATTAGCAAACAAGTCAGAGGAGACAGATCAACAATGTTGCTGTATGCAGACGATGTGGCATTACAGGCAAACTCTGATCAAGAACTTCGGCAAAGGATAGGAGAATGGAATGCAAAACTGAAGGCACGTGGGATGAAACTAAGCACAGATAAGACACTGGCAGTGGCAAGCAAATTGGGGAAATCAGAAGCTTGAGAGGTGAGATAGAAAAGAAGACAGTGGAACAGGTAAACAGCTTCAAGTATCTGGGAGAGGTGGTTGAGGAGAAGAGAAGTCTGAATGAAGAGGTCGAAGCTAAAATCAGAGGGACTGCAGCCAACTGGCATAGAATGAAAAAGCAAGAAAAGACCCAAGCAGCTCCACGTTACTCCACTTTAATGTCACGACACAAGGATGGTGAACAAAAAAATCCCACACACTTAGCACTTTCACCAATATACAATGGCTTCTTCAGAGCTGAATGGGAAGATATAACTCATCCATTTAAAAAGCTTGACATCATCAAAATTTAACCTATCATGTACTAAAAACAATTAATAATGTAATGCCACACCTATCAACTTCCTATACACAAATGACCTTGTAAAAACAAAAACTTTAGAAAAATAGTAATAATAGTGTTTAACTTTAAAAGCTATGTTAGTGTTCTCCTTTTTCTTTTTCAAAGTTTATAATAAAATCAGTGTTATTAAATGCATAAGTTTAAAAAGACAACATTACTGTAACTTAATCCATATACATACACTAACACTTGGGCTAATAATACAGTGTTACTATTGACAAAGTAAATATGTGTGAATAATCACAAAGTTATTGCTCTTGTTTTAATATTGGCAATAAGGCAACATTTTCGTTAAGTCCTGGTGGACACGTAGCATTAAGTCTAAGTTGCCATTTGATTTCTAAATTTTAAATTTGAATCACCACCTCTCTCATTTGGAATGACCCTATCTATAACAAAAAAAAATGTTTTTTTAAATTTGTACATAAAGTACTGTGTATGTTAAGTGCATTGTGATGTTTTTTTATTCTGATTGCTCTCACATGTTCAGCAATCCTGTCCTTTAGTTTCCATGTGGTCATTCCCACATAGTAACTTTTGCAGCTTATACATGTTGCCACATATATCAACATTGTGGTGTTACAACTGCATCTACCAGGACAGGGTAGACTTCTGTCACACCCCATAACAGAAACATAGGGTCTGTCATTAATAAATTTACAAAATTTGCATGCACCACACTTATACATTAAAGACACATGTTTTTTTTTCTTTTCTGATGCTTCCAAAATATTCTTTAAGTTTTTGCCTCTGCTACAGGTAATTGTAGGTTTAGATCCCAAAACCATTTTACTTTGTTCATTAAGACCTATTCTCCAAGCATTGTTAATAACTGTACGCAATGACGGGGCAACATGGTTATATCTCAAAACCATAAACGGCAGTCTAGTTAACACCGAATGTGTGATAAGAGACCTTGGGACCCAGGTGAACAGTAGTCTCTTCTTTGATAATCACATCGCCACAGTAGTCAGGAAATCCTTCTATGTGTCACACCTCATCACAAAAGGGTTCTCATCCAGGAAAAAAGAGGTCATTGTTCCCCTCTACTCGGCACTCATTAGACCCATTATAGTGTACAACGCCCCTTTTGGAATGTATTTCACACGACAACTGCAGCAGCTGGAAAGGCCACAGAAGTACCTCACAAAGAGGATTACTGGCCTCAAACAGATGCCCTACACTGACTGTCTCAAAAAACTCCAGCTTTACTCTGTAACATATTGCCTACTCTGAGGAGATCTCTGCCTAACATATAAAGCTATGTTAAACCCCGAGCTGTCGGACATGCTACACCTAAAGAAATCCCAATCCCTCCGAGCTATACGCTCTAGGGACCTAAACCTTGTCACCACAATAAACAGGATATGCTGGAGGGATAGATTCCTGTCCCAGAGACTTCCTATACTCTGGAACAAGCTACCCATCTATGTCAAGCAAAGTTCCTCATTAGCACTCTTCCAGAAAAATCTTGATGAGTGGATGGGAAATAGGAAATACACCCCGGGGATCACTTCTGTGGCTCTGCTCGATAGGGGCACAGGAAAATAATTTTCTTGGGTGATGTAAGCCAGGGAACCTTGTTGGCTAGGCTTACTTAGGCCCTTGGGCCGATAGCCTAGTACCTACCTATGAAACACATAGTGATGAGAAGAACTGAAGGAAGCACTTAGCAATGGTGACTTTATATGGCAGCCTCAGAAGCCAACTGGGTTTAAATAAACTGCAACATAAAACCATTACTTCTCTTTACAGGGACGAGGGCAGAACTGGTGAAATTGTTTGGGAATGAAGAAAGATAAGATGGCTAAAAACCCAGACATTATGATTTATTGTTACAGTGTACCTCACAGAAAAAAGATCAAAGTACAGACACTTTCCGTAAGCAGGCTTGCTTGCTCAAAGCTGCAGTGAGTTAGTCCTTCTGCTCTTGCTCTACTCTTTTCCAAATACCTGCTCAGAGACTACAAAAGATAAGTGCTTATTTTCAACTGTTTTCTGCACTTCTGAAGAACTAAAACAATATTTGCTGCACCTGTGGCTGGCTACATGAACTGGAGTGCTTCTAAGACCATCTGGAAATACAAAGCTGATATAAGTAACTTTTTTTGCACTTACTCTGTTTCAGAGATATATAACATTCCTGTGCTGCATTTATTTATTTGCCTGCATTTGTTAAAGAAATTCCATCTGCTTGTTACTGTACTGCTTAGGTTGTTGTTTTAACAGTATTTTGCAAAGGCTGTGTTTTGTGAACATATCTCAGGGTTACTGAACTTTACTGCAGGAATTCTTTTCTGTTCTGATTATGTCTCCATTTTATTTTCCCACCCACCTGCCCAACTGTTGTTGTATTCTTAAAACTTGGTGGCTTTTGAGTTGCCCACCTCTACTATAAACTTGATATTGGACACTCCTCCCAGTCCCATTGCATCAGTGAGATCATCTGGGAAGCCTCAACCCCTAGTTTTCCTTAATCTTGAACTATCTTCTGTTTCCTCCCTTTCTACTTAACTAAAATTATACTTTATCCAACTGCTTTTACTGTATTAGTGTTTCTTCTTACTTTATTTTGCTTTTGCTGCTTGTTCTTAAAAGTGTTCAATTGCACTTATTCTGCTGCATTTATTACTGTCTGCTAGTAGCCTGATTTAACTGTAATTGTTACTCTAAGCCTCTCAGTTTTGGTTTAAGTACTTGGGCTTCAGGCCAGTTATTTCACATTAAGAAGGTTTGTGGTCTACTCTCTTGTGGGGGGAGAAGGTAGCCTCTGCCCTTCTGAGCTGGGAATTGCTGGGTGATGGCTTATTGTGCCTGTTGTTCTAAGTGTCTTTGTTCCAGATTAAGCACTTGGGTTCCAAATCAGTTATTTTACATTAGGAAGATTTTGGTCCAAACTCTTGTGGCAGGAGAGGATAGCCTTCCAAACTGGGAATTGCTGGTTGAAGGTTCATTGTGTCTGTTAATCTGAAACTGTCTTAGTTCTGGTTTAAGCACTTGGGCTCCAAGCCAGTTATGTTACATTGGGAGGGTTGTAGTCTAGACTCCTGTGGCAGGAGATTACAGCCTACACTCTTCTAAGCTGGAAATTGCTGGTGAATTGCTGCTTTATTTAAGCGTTTTTTTTTTCGCTGTTGTGACTGTGATTTTATACACCTTGAATTTCTAGTACTACTGCATTTTATAGCATAGGCTTGATTCAGACTTGCTGAATCTAGCTTGTTTGACATCACTTGAACACTAAAACCAGCTCTACACAGAGATACTGAACAATCTGAGGCATCCATTGCTTCCAACTATCTATAACTGCCTGTTTTTGCTCTTATATTGCACTATTAATTTGTATTTGCATTCTATTGTCTGTCTGAATTGTCTGAACTATTTTTTTGCCATATTTTACTGCATACTGTACTAGTTCATCTGTAGCACAGCCCAGTTCCAGGTTTACTGTTTCTGGGTCTGTTTTGTAACTTCTGAGTATCAAATTCAAGCCATCTTTGTTGGTGAAGGCCATTCTGCACCCTTGTGGGAGGAGAGTGCTGTCTATGTCCCATATAATCGAGGGTGGCTGGACTACAGCTCAGAGACAGTGTCCTTATTGGTTAATTTGAGTTATAAGGGTTATTTCTTGTTTTATTTAAGCCCCATATTTGCACTTATTTGCATGTAGTGCATCATCGTGCATTGCCGCATAGTGGTGGTTATAGATGGAAACATTTTGCTTGTTAAATTTTCCCTTAGAACTTTGCTTGTGGTCTTTCAGAGGTTTTTCACAGCCCTGCTCTACTGTCAGGTGGAATACTAAACCTAGCCTCAGAGATATCAACACACATCTCACCCACTAGCCATTCCTAAGGGCAACCTCTTTTCCTGACCATATAAATTTACCTAACACTATAGATGGACAATTTCCCACAGTTTCTCCAGCTAGCTTGGTCGATATGGGAATCCTGAGGCAGTGCAGCAAGTGCCTCATGTTCACCGACAACCCTCTACTCCTAGTCCACACAAACTCAACATGTGAGAGATGCAGCTATATCAAGAACCTTCAGTCCATACTCTCTTACACACCAGTCAGTACATGTGACAATGAGTGGGTTGCCAGCATGCAAACCTCACCTCCTACACCACGCAAACCCACATCACATATACCTGCATATGCAGAGGTCCTCACCAGAAACATACCCAAACACCAGAGACCTCCAAAACACAGAACACACTGCATATAACAGCTCACACACCAGTGTCTCACCTGTCAAACCCTTAAGGCAGACCACAAAACCAAACATATTAGTCATAGGTGATTTCATTGAGACACACAGCTGTCTCTCTCACCAGGATGGATAAGGGAAAGGTCACAGTCAGCTGTCTGTCAGATTCCAGAATATGCCATATTACACATGCATTCAAGTCTCTCAACAACAGGTACTGGTATGACTCCGTCGTAGTCCATGCTGGTGTGAATGACTTGAGATGTACCTCTCTGGACTATATGAAAAAAGACATGACTGAGCTCTTGGACTGCATGTCTCAGGCAGGTATGTCCCTAGCCTTAATTTTGCAGCATTTTATCTTCACCTAGGAAGATCCCTCAATACAGACAGAAAATAAATGACTTCAATAACTGGCTTAGTTTCTGGTGTTATTCTAAGGGAATCGAGTATCTATCAGCCTGGGATGATATGATCGACAGACCTCAATGCTTTGCTAGAGATGGTCTTCATCTGTCACCCCTGGGATTTCAGCTACTAGGAAGGGACCTGCCACCCCCATAGTGTCGTTTTTAGGCATTGCCTCAAAGACAAAATTCCCAACGTAAAAACTCAATCTAAAAACAACCTCAAGGTTATGCTGCTAAATGCTAGGAGTCTTGACATGAAACTGCACTCACTGGAAGCAGTCCCTACCTTGGAAGATGCAGACATTTGCGCAGTCACAGGGGCCTGGTTCAAGGCCGTGGACAGCACCCCACCCATAATGGGTTACACCTCCTTCCACACATTCAGACCACAAACTGAAAGCATGAAAACTAAAGGAGATGGTTTACCAATATTCATTAAAGATAAATACACCTCCAGATTGGTTAAATAGTATGATTCCCTGGAGATGCTTTGGGGCAATTAACTGTTGGTAGGACACCTATTCAAGTCATTGCCAGCTACAGGACCCCCTCCATGAATCAGGAGGCCCACTCTGCCTATTTGTATTTACACGAGTCTATCAAGATACATCTGAACACCATGGTTTTTGGGTGACTTTAACTACCAATCCACTGACTGGGTAAATTAATTGTGCTCAAACTCACCTGGCCAAAGGTTCCTCGACTTTGTTAACTCTAATGCCTTGGAGCAACTGGTTGACACCCCCACACGGGGTGCCAACATCCTGGATCTGGTGCTTACCACTATGGGGGGACCACTGTAGTACCCCCACTGTGAGTGTTCCCTGGTGAGATCTCACCACAGATCTGTCTCATTTGAAATAACTATCACACCAGACCCCTCGACCCCCCCCCCAGTAGCAACTAAACTAAAAAACTTCTCCAAAGCAGATTATAACCTCTTATGGGATGGTATACAATGGAACAGGCAGCTATGCCGAGTTCTACACCAGTGCTTCATACAAACACCTGTAAAACTGCATTGACTCAGCTGTACCTGACAAGATCAAAACAAACTCCTCAAGGAAGAACAAACCTGCTGGTGGACAACTGCGACTAACAGACTTTATAATAAGAGGAAGAAATTGATATCTAAGAGTAAGAGAGAGCGAGTTCTAAACAGGAAATATTCCCTCCTCAGTACAAACAAGTGAATAAGACTTCTTGTGAAGTCCTCCAAAGCAAACTATGAATCCAAATTAACTTCTTCAACTAAAGACAACCATAAGGTATTCTTTAGTTACATCTGTAACCTAAAAGGAAAGGTCGAACTGGTATCCACATATTCTGAGCCTGTGGACATAGCTAACCTGTTGGCCAACAGGTTCTGTGACAATTTCACTCCCCTGTCCCCACCACAAGTACAGCAAAAAAGAAAATAGTCTCTCCACACCGTCAAGCCAAATAAAATTTGTTAAAAAACGACAAAGCTTTCGGATATAAAAAACATGCTTCCTCAGTGTCTTACACAAAAGAAAAGTTAAAAACCAACATTTATACTAATAGCACATGACGCAGCCATTAACTGATTAAGATGAACACACAGTTCTTAAAGATACAGAAACAATGATAAGCGGGATAAGTAGTATATACATATCTTCCTCTCATTTTTTTCTAATTTTCCTTTGTTTATTTTTTAGAAAAGGTTTTAGTGTAACTTGTTTATTTAAGCCTGGGTCTTTATCTGCTTCAAGCCTCACTATCCATTCATATTCTTTCATGTCCACATTATTAACATGGTCTCCACGTCTAATACCTGGGTATACAATAGATATGACCCTGAAGTCACATTCATGAGCAGCACCCATTGCAGAAATGTGGCAAGCCAGTGAGTTAGTAAGTATATTCCTACAAATCCCCGATCTATGCTCAATAATTCTATCCCTCAGGTGCCTGACTGATTTGCCCACATAAAATCCTGAACATTTCTTACATGTGGCAAGAAATATAATACCAGTGGTATTACACGTCGTTGTACAGTGAAAAATGAATCTCCTGCCACTCATAAGATGTATAAATTCTGGGCACAGATTAATACTCATACAACATGAACAATTATAACACGGAAAAGTGCCTTTTTTCTTAAACTCAATTCCTTGTGCATTATTCAAAGAAAAATCTTTGTAATAAAAAAGTTGTTTCAAATTATTATAATTACGATAGGTAAACATAGGTTGGTCTGGGAGCCATTTCTCATGACCGGGTATAGATTCAGGACAAACCAATTTTTTCTTATAACATTCGCAATTGTTCTGCTCATTCTATTGTATGTCATGAGATATCTAATGGGTTGTCCATTACCAAGACTCATAGTGTCAGTATTGGAATCCTCGTTAAGAGAAAAGTAGGGTCTGGCTACAGAGTCCCTTAGTGTCAGAGCATCCCTCCTAGCTGTCTCTATTTCTGTCATATTGTGTCCCTTCTCCATAAACCTTAGTCATTTCCTGCATCTGAGCATTACATACCTCCAGCTCTGTACTAAGTCGACTGGCTCTTAAGTACTGACTTTTTAAGATACTCTTGAAGGTTCTCCTCGCGTGCATACTTTTTTTATGGAGATATTTGTTTACTTGGACATCCTTCTTATAAACACTAGTTTGTAAACCACGATCTGTAAGCATTAACTGCATATCCAAGAAACTTAGGGATTTGTCAGAGAACTTCATCTCAAATTTAAGAAATTCAACAGTCTCATTCAAGTATGTATAAAAGTTTTGTAGATCCAACATAGTACCCTTCCAAACTAGGAAAATGTCATCCACGAAACGCTTACAGAATGAAACATTCCTAGCTTAGGGGTTACTTACACCATAAGTAAACTTTTCTTCCCATCTGCTCAGAGTCACGTTACCATAGGTATTTGCTACGGCAGTGTCCATAGCAGTACCCGAAACATGATGGTAAATTTGCTTATTGAAAACAAAAACATTGTTTTCTAGAACCAGATCTAATAGTTCACAAACTGTCTCAGAACTTCTACCATTAACCAAACCATGCTCAGCTAGTATTTGTCTGACACAATCAACTTCATAGGTGTTAGGGATGACAGTAAATAAAGATTTTATATCTAATGTCACTAGGAAAAAGTCATTAGTAACATTATCATACCAATTGTAAAGCTGAGATAAAAAATCACCACTATCTTTAATATAACTAGAGACAAATTTTAGATAGTCCTTTAGTATATTTTGGAGGTATACAGATATAGGCTCTGTCATCCAACCACCACTTGAGGCAATGGGCCTCATTGGGTGGTTGCTCAACAGACTTATGGATCTTAGGAAGTCCATAAAGTATGGGAGTGGTAGGACAGGGCATACTCAAATAATGAAAAGTTTCAAGGTCTATGTCATTCATTACTTGGAGGTCGTATATAGACATATTTATTTTACTAATCATACTATTTCCGTAAATCATACTATTTCCGTATTATCAATAACTTTAAACGTAGACTCATCCCTAAGATCATCCATCATGGATTGTATATACTGTTCCATGTCCATTATCACTATTGCTCCTCCCTTATCAGCCTCTTTTATAATAACTTGTGAGTTAGTTTGTAGTGATTTTAATGCTTCACATTCTGATCGAGTCAAGTTATGATGTTTAGGACTACTATTCCTTGTATATAAATCACGTATTTGTTTCTCACATAATTCATTGAATACAGAGATGATAGGGTCACTTATTGGAACAAAAGTGCTAGTTCTCCTTAGATGACTATTCATAGTATCATTCCTATTTCCATATATATTCTTTAAACCTCTATTATTCCAGAAAGTATTGAGTCGTTGGATACACTGCACCAAAATTGTCAAAATACGAATTTTGTTAATGGATTGACTAATATGGATAATACAGTACCCTGTCCCTCCATAGTCAACCTTTTTAAGTACCAATTAACTGAAGCTGAACTATCTTTGTTATCACATGAAATTAAGTTTATTCCCACAGCCACTGATGATGTAGTTAATGCTGTTACTGACTTGGGTCTGTTCTCTAGAAGTTTGAATTTAAAGAATATATATGGAAATAGGAATGATACTATGAATAATCATCTAAGGAGAACTACCATTTTTGTTCCAATAAGTGACCCTATCATGTCTGTATTCAATGAATTATGTGAGAAACAAATACATGATTTATATACAAGGGATAATAGTCTCTGACACTAAGGGACTCTGTAGCCAGACCCTACTTTTCTATTAAAGAGGATTCCAATACTGACACTATGAGTCTTGGTAATGGACAACCCCTTAGACATCTCATGACATACAACAGAATGAGCAGAACAATTGAGCATGTTATAAGAAAAAATTGGTTTGTCCAGAAATCTATACACGGTCATGAGAAATGGCTCCCAGACCAACCTATGTCTACCTATCGTTAACTGTAATAATTTGAAACAACTTTTATGTTACAAAGATTTTTCTACGCAGAATAAGTAAGGGTCGTGTGTATCTTTGTGTGGAATTTGCCGCCCGCACTTACATTTTCCCTTCCTAGATAACATTGACTGTTAAAAGACAAACAGCAACCTAAGCTCTATAAAAAAATAAAGAAGAGTCCCCAATGGGGTACTTATCTTTAATGCCTTCCATAATGTGAAGCAGAACGAGCAAGCTGATATTCCACTGTGGCCTAGAAGTTCTGAGGTCTATGTGTGCAGACGTCACATTTATAGCCCGCAGTTTATGACCCAGTGTGTGACATCCCACACACCAGACAGCAACCAGGCTTAAGCTTTGGTAGATGAGCCGGACGTTCGGGTCACCTGAGGTGGAGGATCCCACATGTAAGAATACTGCAACATGAGAACAGAAGGACATCATCCATTGATATGCTGTTGCCATGGATTGCTATAACGCTTTGGAGTAGGGAGTCCTGAAAGATCTACAGTATAAGGAGGCCCTCTGATGAGATACACCCCTTAGACAGTCTACCTTCAACAGTGTCTTCACACATCCTTAGTTTAGTGGGTAACTAGCTGAATTCCCCAGAATGTGGCCAATCAAAGGGGGATGGCTATTCTCAAAGGCCCATTCCCACACATCCACAGCTGTTCTGCCAAAGCAGCAAGCATGTGCCCCTCCTTGTCTGTTGATGTACCAAACCACAGCCATCATGTTTTCCACTTAGACTAAAATGTGTCTGAGAGTGAGATAAGAATGCATAAATAACTTTCAGTGTTAGTTATTTTCCCACTTCTTACTGTTAAGCCCAGCAATATTGCTCCCACCCACAAACCAAAACTAGCCAAAATAAATCAATACAGTTAATGCACAGCAATTACTAAATATATACAGAAAATAGAATACAATTCTTAAAATAATTGTATTAGTTTCTTTTCCACAAACTATTTTCCACAATACTGTTTATAAGTGGGGACTGCACACCACTTAACCTTAAGTTAAAGGGTACTAGCAATACCTTTTAAAAAATACTAATCCTCCCTTTACAATCACTATGACACTAAAGCTTAAGCAAAAGATACTATGATAGTTATTGAAAAACTATATGGTAGGCTTTACTGTAACATGCAGAAATATACAACAGTTTTAGTGGGTACTGAGCATTATCTATACCACAAAACACTAGTAGATCTGCCCTCATTTCAAGTACACTGATACACTGTGCAGTCTTCTGTTTAGACCACATATCCTATAAGGATCATAGGAGTGTACTAGGCCAATGGCCGTGGAGCCTTTACAAGCATAGCCCATAGAAGTGCCCTGGCATCATGCCACTGTTACCTCCCAGTGCCTCTATTAAGTGGAGCCACTGGAGTGATCCCCGGGGTGAACTTTCTATTTCCCAATCACTCATCAAGATTTCTCTTGAAAAGGGCCAGTGAGGTGCTCTGCTTGACATGTATGGGAAGTCTATTCCAGAGCATGGGTAGTCTCTGGGTTATGAATCTGTCCCTCCAGCATGTTCTGTTGATTATGGTAATGAGGTTGAGGTCCCTGGATTGTGTGGGTGTGGAGGGATTGGGATTTCTTTAGGTGTAACATTTCTAACAGGTCTGGGTCAGATATGGCTTTGCAAGTCAAGCAGAGATCGCCTCTTAATAGATGTTATGAGACAGAAAAAAGTTGCAGTTTTTTGAGTCTGTCCATGTAGGGCATGTGTTTAAAGGCCTAGGATCCTCTTCATGAGGCACTTTTGTGGCCTTTCCAGATGTTGCAGGTGTTTAGTGAGGTACATGCCAAATGGGGCATTATACTCAATTGGTCTAATGAGAGAACAGTAGAGAGAGAGAGAGATGATGACCTCTTTCTTCCTGGATGCAAAACCCTTGGTAATGAGATGCACCACATAGAAGGACTTTCTGACCACAGTGGCAATGTGGTGGTCGAAGGAGAGGTTGCTTTCGACCTGTGTCCCCAAATCTCTTATAATGCCTGCAGTGTTCAGTGGGCTACCATCAATGTGGTAATTAGTGGGAACTGAGTTTTTCCCAAAGGGAATGACAAAGTACAGTTTTGTACCTACCATAAATGTAGATGTCCGAGAGGTATGCATCTGCAGTCCTAACAAATGGGTTGTCCTGGCCTCAGGCAGCCCTTCGGTCGGCCGGATTCCAAAGTCTGGGTCTGGCCTCGGCTGATGTCGCACTTCACCCGACGTCATAGCTGCAGTTCAGCGGGTATAAAGGCATCAGCCGATGCCATTTTCCTCAGTGTTTCTTGCCCCAGATGCCAGGTGCCCTCTAGGAAGGCTAAATTTGGATAAATGCAAATGTTTCCAAACAATAGAGAGCAAATAGAAATAAACATGTATATACATATATACAAACAAATACACCATAATAGATTCCCCCAGCTAGCTACAAGATGGGCAAATACCCTAGGAGTACCACAGAGGGGATGGAGGGTGGGTAATCCTGACTGCAGATGCATACCTCTCGGACATCTACATTTATGGTAGGTACAAAACTGTACTATGTCCTTCAAGGATGCATCTGCAGTCCTAACAAATGGGTAGAATACCATAGCCAAACTGGGGGAGGAGGCACTAAGGAGGCACTAAGGAGGCACTAAGGAGGCACTAAGAGTTTATGGTGTAGTTAAGATCCCTTGCAAAACAGCAGTGGCAAAACCTGCTCGGGATCTGGAGTATAAAGGTAGATTATAATGCTTGGCAAATGTATGCACGGAGCTCCAAGTAGCAGCCTCTAAAATGTCTTTGGTAGCCACTCCTCGTAAGAAAGCTGTAGTAGTGGCTGTAGCCCTTGTGGAGTGAGGTCTGATGTTTTCTGGAGTTGCCTTTCCATGAAAAGAGTAACAAAATCGAATGCAATTTCCTATCCATTTTGAGATTGTTTGTTTTGAAATTGCTTTTCCTTCCATTCCTGTTGCATATGCTACCAGAAGCTGGTCAGTTTTTCTGTTGTTCTTGGTTCTGTCCAGGTAGTAGCGCAATTGTCTGTGTACATCCAAGGTATGCAGCAATCTTTCCCCCCTGTTCTGCGGGTTGGGGAAGAATGTTGGTAGGTGTATTGCTTGGTTTAATGATACCCTGGAGACCACCTTTGGCATAAAGGTAGGATTAGTTCTCATGGACACTCTATCCTGATGAAAGATAAGGAAGGGCTGTACTGCCATTAATGCCTGTAATTCAGAAACCCTTCTAGCTGAAGTGATTGCAAGCAGGAATGCAGTTTTCCAAGATAAGTACTGTAATTCTGCTGTTGCTGCTGGTTCAAAAGGGGCGAGTGTCAACTTTTCTAACACAAAGTTCAAGTCCCATGTAGGCAATGGTGGTTTCCTTGGTGGCTTTACATTTTTAATTCCTCTGAGAAACTGCCTGAGTAGGGGTTGAGAAAAGACTGGAGGATCCATGTTGTATTCTGCTGAAATTGCTGATGCATGAATCTTAATGGAGGAGTAAGACAGACCATTGTGGAAAAGCTCTGCTAAGTATTCCAGGATGTTAGCTATGTTTGCCAATGATGCATCTACTCCTTTTGTTGCACTCCAAATGAGATATCTTTTCCATTTTGCTGAATAAGTTTTCCTTGTTGAGGGTCTGCGAGCCTCCAAGATAATGTCTTTAACCCTTTGAGATAAATCTGGGTTATTTTTCCTTATGTAATATTCCAAGCAGCTAGCTGCAGTGTTTTCAAGTTTGGATGCAGGATTTTGAAGTTGTTCTGTGTTAGCAGTAGAGGTAGTAGGGGTAGAGGCCATGCGTGTTCCCCGGACATACTCCTCAGTAGCGGGTACCAATGTTGCCTCGGCCAATCTGGAGCTATCAAGATGATCCTCGGGTGATCCTCTTTGATCTTCAGTAGCACTTTGTGCATCAAAGGAAGAGGTGGGAATGCATATGCTGCCAGGTTTTCCCAACTGAAGGATAGGGTGTCCACCTTCCAAGCAAGTGGGTGGTATGTCCTTGTGCAGAATTTTTTCAATTGGTGGTTGTGTGGGGATGCGAACAGGTCTATTTCTGGCAGTCCCCATTTCCTTGTGATGGTTTTGAAGATGTCTGGATGCAGCATCCATTCGTGGGCATCCGTGGTGGTTCTGCTTAAAATGTCTGCTAGTATATTTTCTTTTCCTGGCACAAATATGACTTGGAGCTGAATGTTGAGGCTCAGGGCCACATTCCAGAGGTCCATTGCCATCCGGCATAGAGGATATGAATGTGTGCCTCCCTGTTTGTTGATATACCACATAACTGTGGTGTTGTCCGTCCTTATCAGCAAATGACCCTGTTGAAGAAATGGTCTGAATGTCTGGATTGCCTGTTTTACTGCCAGCATCTCTTTTTGATTTATGTGTAAGTTCATCTGGTCTTGAGTCCATAAGCCTTGTATGCACTTGTCCACCATGTGTGCCCCCCAACCGAGGTCTGAGGCGTCCGTGGTGATAGTCTGGCTTGGGTGAGGCCTGTGGAAGGGCAGTCCTTTGTTCAATTGACAGGCCTGGGCCCACCACTGGAATTCTTGCTTCAGGCATGGAATTATTGGAATTTGGGTTTCTAGGCTGTACTTGTGCTGAGACCATAAATTCCTCAGGTACCATTGCAACTTCCTCATATGTAGTCTGGCATGTGGAATTAATATTATGCAGGATGCCATGTAACCCAGGGCTTGCAAGATTTTCCTTGCTGTAAGCTGGTTCTGCGTTGTTAATGCCATGAAATAGAGTGGTAGCTGCTTCTGTTTTTCTGCTGTGAGGAATGCCATCTGGTTTGATGTGCCCAGTTCTGCACCCAGGAAGGTTATCCTTTGGGATGGTATCAGCCTTGACTTTTTTGTGTTGACTGTGTATCCCAGGGCTTGCAGCAGGTGAATAACCTTTTTCAAATCTTTTGTTAATTTGTCTTTGCTGTCCGCTTGTAACAGGCAGTCGTCCAGGTATGGATAAATTTGAATTCCCTGAAGCCTGCAATGAGCAATTACTGATGCCAGGCATTTCGTGAATACTCTGGGCGCAGTAGATAAGCCAAAGGCAATGCTGAGAATTGATAATGCTCTGATCCTGCAAGAAATCTGAGGTATCTTCTGCAATTTGGTCGTATGGGGACGCGCAGGTATGCCTCCTTGAGATCCAGAGTCACCAGCCAAGACTCCTTGCCCAGCATGGGAAGAAGTTGCTGTAGGGTCAGCATTTTGAATTTTGGAACAATGAGATATGTGTTTAGAGCGGACAGGTCGAGGATAGGTCTCCATTGGTTTTCCTTTCTTGGTACTAGGAAAAGCCTTGAATAAAATCCTTGTCCTTGTTCCATAGCCGGTACCTTTTCTATAGCTCTCATCCTTAGTAAGTGGTCTATTTGCTGTAGAGCGTGTGTCCTTTGGTTTGGAGGTAGGTTTGGCATTCCTCTCTTCCTTGGAAGAGTATGGAAGTGAAACCTGTAGCCTTTGTCTATTGTCTGTAAAATCCATTTGTCTCCTGTAATGTAATGCCAATTTACTGAAAATAAGGCTAGCTTTCCGCCTAAGGGTGCTGCCAGTTGTTCCCTGGTAGGCGGTTTCAGAGCCAAGTCACTGTGATTGTCCTGTGGAAGTGGTAGTGGCTGGATCTGTGGTAGTAGTTCTCTGGCTGTTAGGCTGCCACTGACGTCCCCTGTAGGCACCTCTGGATTGACCTCTGCCTCTAGGGCGTCTATTTCTGCTTCTCTGTGCTCTGGTGGTGTCTGGAAAGGACCAATTCTTGGAAGGCCAGTTCCTACTAAACCT
The DNA here is from genome assembly GCF_019279795.1 of Protopterus annectens. NCBI lineage: Eukaryota > Metazoa > Chordata > Ceratodontiformes > Protopteridae > Protopterus > Protopterus annectens. Next base: position 1,646,559,036 of record NC_056731.1, on the reverse strand, counting down.
CGGAGGCTGGACCTGTAAGAAATCCTTGACTGTCTGGATAGATTTAGCTTTTTCTTCCACCTTCTTCAACACTTGCTGTGCAGGGGAACCAAACAAACTGTGCTTTTCCATGGGAGTATCTAGAAGCTTTGACTTTACATGGTCTGGTAAGGATTGCTCTTTTAACCATGCATGCCTTCTGATCACTGTACCAGTCATAGCTGATCTAAAGGAAGCCTCCAGTGCATCATAGCCGCATTTTAAGGAATGATTACTGACCTGCTGAGTGTTATGCACCAAATCCTGAAGGGACTTACGGTCTAAAGGTTCAGGCGAGGACAGTTTTTTAGTGAGCTGATCTAACAGAAATTCCTGATACTGAATCATGTGGAATTGACAGTTTAAGGCCCTAGCCGAAAGAGTAGCAGCAGTATAAACTTTTTTACCCCATCTCTCCAATACCCTAGATTCTCTTTCAGAGGGGAGGGGGTTTTTGGCAGAGGCAGCTGCTACAGCTTTGGGGCCCTGTGAAATAGTTTCAGGATCTGCAATAGGAGCCTTATACAAATGATAATGTGTGTCCGGAACCCTGTAGTATCTGTCGGGCTTAGCAGGGGCCGGAGGCAGTGAGTCAGGGGCAGTACAAGCATCATTAAATGCATCATCCACAACTGTAAGTACTGGAGGAATAGCTAAAGGCCTATGCTGTGGTAAATGTAAAAAGGTCCTAAGCCTTTTCCTAGAGTCAGAAAAATCCTGGCCCTGCCATTGAAATTGTTCCCTCATAGCATGCAAGGTTTCCCCAAAAGAAAATTCCTCAGGAGGAGAGGCAGAAGGTAAGGAATCCTCTGCATCAGAGTCCTCATATGGAGAATAAGGGCCCTCTGGAGGATTTGTATTTTCTGAATCAGAGGAATAATCTGAAGAAACTGGCTCAGGGGGCTCTGCTCTAAGCCTCTTCTCTGGAGGTGGGTGAGAGGCCCTGTCAGGGTGAGACTGGGTTCCCCTGATCAAAGAAATGAGATCCTCTGCTAGACTAAGCATTTGAGTACTAGAGCTAGGCCTGTGAGAGGGGGCTTTAGCAGGCATGGCCTTTGAAGATTTAGCTGCTTTAGCCCTGGCAAAAGCCTTAATTGACATGGATGCAGGGGGCCTAGCAGCTCCACGTGCAGGAGTAGATACATCTAAGGGGATAGTGTCTGATAAATCCTGAGAAACTGTAAGAGCAGGTGGATTTTCCATAGCAGATTCAGCCATGCTGGAAGAGGCCTCGGTAGAAGGAGGCATGCTTTCGGCCGAAGGAAGAACCGCGGACTCGGTTTCGGCCGAAACCGGGACACTCGCGGTTGGCTTAACCGCGGTTTCGGCCGAAACCGCGGACCGCGAGTGTCAGTCCTTTTCCTTACGCTTTTTAGCTAATTGTGAAGTCGGAGTCTCCGACAGCATGATATGAGCAAAAGCGGAGCCGAAAAACTCCTCTGCAAACTCCGACCGACGTCTAAGTGTCCGTCGGTTGAAGGAAGCACAGGCTAGACAAGCTGCTACGTCGTGGTCTGGGCCTAAACAAGGTAGGCAGTAAGAGTGGAAATCTTTATGAGGTATTTGTTTCCCACAAGTTAAACAGTTATTCACCTTTTCTGACATCGGCTGAGGCAAGAAAGAGTCCCCAACGGGGTACTTAGCTTTTTAGAAGTCTTCAGTAGTAGCAATCTCTGGTTCTGACCGACCGGCACCTGCGAACAGCTTCTGCTTCGGGCGCCACGCGGCAAGAAAGACTGGGGAAAATGGCGTCGGCTGATGCCTTTATACCCGCTGAACTGCAGCTATGACGTCGGGTGAAGTGCGACATCAGCCGAGGCCAGACCCAGACTTTGGAATCCGGCCGACCGAAGGGCTGCCTGAGGCCAGGACAACCCATTTGTTAGGACTGCAGATGCATCCTTGAAGGACATCACATTTTTTGCCATTAAGCTTAAGACCATGGTTTCAACACCAGTTGTTGGTCTCAGTGAGGCCTTTCTGTAGGATGTCTACATCACTTGGGGAGTTAATAATGGCTCCCAGCTTGCAATAGTCAGTGAACTTGGTCAGCTAGAGTCCCTCCATGTTGGCCTGGAATTCTGAGAAGTAGATGCCAAACAGGAGAGGATGGAGGACCGATCCCTGTCGGACTCCACTTGTGACTGGTTGCCAGTCTGACCTGGAGTCTGCTACTTTCACATTGTGGGTTCTATATGTGAGCCAATTTGCAACCCACCTAGTGATATAGGGGTTGATGCCTAGTTTAGTGAGTCTTAGCAATAATTCCTGAGTGGGGAATGGTATCAAAGGGCTTGGCCACATCAAGGTAGGCTGTATGAACTGCTTTGCCCTCATCCACAGCTCTGGTGACTGACTGAAAGAATTCAACCAGGTTGAGCAGGCATGATCTACCCTTCACAAAACCAAATTGCGTGGGATGCACAGTTTGGAGAGTCCCTATATCCTTCATAATTAGGTCCATGATGATGCGCTCCATAGCCTTACATATCAGACTCATCAGGCTAATGGGGTGATAATTCCCAGGGTCTGTAGTCGCTCCCTCTTTATGGAGAGGGATGACTGTAGCAGTACGTCATTCTGTAGGGACAAAACCTAAGGTGAGGCTGTGATCAAACAGGGCACACAGGTGTGGTGCCAGTTCACTTTGTAGTTTATGTAGAACACATCCAGGGATACTGTCGGGTCCCATAGAAGCTGTATTCCTGACCTTGGACAATGCAGCTTTAATCTGTGCTGCAGTAATGCTGGATGCCTGGCATTCTTCTGGTATTGTGATTGGTCCTTTGGTGTGGGGGGGTAAAGTTGGCACTGAATCAGTCGGCCAGTATGTTGGCTCAGTACAGGAGGTACCATTGTGCAGTAACTCAAAGCAAATCTGGGTATTACCGTGTAGATTCTTGATATAACTATACAAGGCTTTGTGGTTGTTTCTAGTGTCTGTCGCAATTCTGCCTTCATAGCTAGCTTTAGAGGTTTTGATGACGGATCTCAACTTTTTTGTTGAGGCTAATAAGGGAGTTTTTCTAGTCTTGGGACCTCACCTTTTTCTGCAACAGTTTCTTCCTTCTGTTGTAGAGTTTGTTAATGGCAGGGGACCAGCAGATTGGCTTCCTTTTTTTGGAGGAGAGCATCTTGCTTCTGTTGGGTATGGCTAGTTCCATGCATTTATGTACGTGTTCATACACTGCACTGGTGTAAGATTTGGCGGTCATGCACCTATTTTCCATTTGCATGGGTGCCGTGAAGTTAGCCACCACTGTTTTTAGGAGCCTAAAGTCATCTTTGGAGAAGTTTTTCATGGTGGTTACCTTTGCTGGTGGTTTGTGTGAGATGTGGATTTCCATGGTAATTAGTTTGTGGTCGGATCTAACCAGGGAGGAATTCACTACTGGTGTTGAGCAACAGTTGCCCATGTTAGTTATGACCTGGTCAAGGATGTTGCTTCCTCTAGTGGGGGTAAGAATGAGCTAGTCCAGCGCATTGGAATTAATGAATTCCAGGAAGCGTTGGGCAAGTGTATTGGTGCATGAGTAGTTTTCCCAGTTGATGGAGGGGATGTTGAAGTCACCCAGTACGAGAGTGTTGGGTTGGACCCTAATACTTTCCAGGTTGCTTAGGAACATGGAATGAGAGTCTTGGACATGGCTGGGGACCTATAGCAGGCTACAACCTGAATCGCCGTCTTACCTACTGTTAGTTGTACCTGAAGTATCTCCGATGCGTTATGCTGGTCTACTAGTCTGGAGATGTGCATATCCTTTATGAATATGGAGATGCCACTGCCTTTGGAGCTTTAGTTCACTTTCTGGGGCCAAAAGGTGTGGAATGAGTTATAGCCTGGTAGCGCAGGGGTGCTTTCTGCTGCTTTAAACCAGGTCTCCGTTACAGCACAAATGTCAATGTTCTCCATTTTGAGGAGTGCTTTGATTGAGTGCATCTTCAGATTTAGACTTCTAGCACTGAGCAGCATGATCCCCAGATTGCAGTTATTTATAGCTGTTACGGTGGTAATTTGGTCTTTGGAACACTGCCTTAAAGAGGCACTATAGGAGTGGCAAGAGCCTTATCCAGTATTTGGAAGCCTAGGGGTGACAGATGCAGGCCATCTCTGGCAAAGCATCGAGGTCTGTCAATCGTGTCATCCCAAGCAGACAGATACTGGATCCAGTTAGAATGACATCAGAGAAACCAAGTCAATTGTTGAAGTCAATCATTTTCTGCTTGTATTGCAGTATCATTCTGGGCAACTGCTGCTCAGGGCTAGGGTCATACCTGCCTGGCCACATAATCTGCGCACTCCTCTATGTCTCTTTTCATGTAGTTCAGGGAGGTACGTCTCAGGTCATTCACACCCACATGGACAATGACAGAGTCATACTTGTACTTGTCGTGGAGTGACCTGAGTGCGTGTGTTATGTGTCAGATCCTGGCACCTGACAGGCACCTGACTGTTACCTCCTCCTTATTCAATCTAGTGAGTGGGACATCAGTGTGCCTCACTCTAAAGTTACCTATGATGAGTGTATTGGGGAAGCTGTTTTGCCTTAGGGACTTAGGTTGAGGGGCACACTGTATAGGTGAGCTATGTGTCTTGTGATTTGTGCTGTGTTTTGGTGGTCAAGTGCGTTTCGGTTTAGGAGGTCTCTGCTGTTTGGGTAGATTTCTATTGAGAGCCTCCGCAAAGGTGGGTGTGTGGTTTGTGTTTTTATGTGAGAGCTGTGATGGTGGGTGTTCTGGAGGGCTGTGTGTTCCATGTGGTGTGGTGCAAGTGTTGACCTTCTCCTCTTGACCAGCTACTCTGGTCTTGGCTGGAGAGTGCGTGTCTTCCAGTTTGGATACATAAGTGCATCTCTCACAAGTCTGAGTGTTGGGAGGTAAGAGGAGAGGGTTGTCTGCGTACATGAGGCAGTTGCTACACTGCTTCAGAATGCCCAAGTTCACCAGGTTAATAGGAGAAAGCACATGGAACTGACCTTTAGAAATGCCAGCAGGGATGGTCATTATTAATAAGTATTGGAGCTGTTTCCTTAAAGGACATTTAGAGCTGTTAGAACTTATGTGTGCTACAATAATTGCTACAAGAAACCAGATGAAGTGCTAGGCGAATAAGCTAGTTAAATGCCAAGAGAGAAGAGAACTAGCAAGATCTAAGGGAAAAACTAAAGAGCAGACTTTCTGGCACCAGTAATAGTTTACCCTAGCTTAGTGGAGCTGCACGGTGCCCAAACCCGTGCAAACACATGCTTTTAAAGCAGAAAGAAAGGGAGCTAGAAACTACTACTCTTGTGGTAGAGGGGTAATCTAGTGCTTACCACTCCCCACTGATAAGCTGAGAGGCTTCCTTCTAACAGAAAAGTCTGGGGAACTGAGAAACTACAATGCAGTCCTGAATACAGCAAATCTGTATCTGGACTACTCTAGTAACAGGAAAGGTGGAAAAACAAGCTAGAACTTTTTTTTTAAAATATAACAGTAGCAAACGAGCAAACAAATTAACCAATAAATAGCTCAAAACTGAGCCCTGTTCCAGCAGTCTTCTATCAGGCAAGTTCTAGCTGCACATTCCTGCCACTAGGGTGCAGGGGAACATTGTCCAAAAAAACATGGCCTGGATTAGTGCTCAAGTTATACAAACGAAGCTAGATTCAGCAGGTCTGAATCTAGTCTATGTTACAGAAAACAAGGTGCGCCAATTTCAGAAAGAAACAGTTCAAATAAGCAGGCACAATAAGCCTTTAACTAGAAATTCCCAGCTCAGAAGGGCAGAATCTACCCTCTCCTCCCACAACAGTGCAGACCACAAACCTTCTTAATGTAAAATAACTGGCCTGAAGCCCAAGTGCTTAAACCAGAAAGTACAGTTGTGTACCCTTACCATAAATGTAGACGTTCGAGTGCATTCACTGTTGCAGTCATTATGGGTTATCTGCCTGCAGGCAGCCCTCAGCCGGCCTGAATATCAGAGTCTTGGGTCCTGCATCCAATGCTGTCTCTTTTTCCATGATGTCAGGTAGTCAGGGGTATAAAGCATGCAGCCAATGCCATTACATCAGTTTTTCTTGCCCCAGATGTCAGGTGCCCCCATAATGGGAAGCAATTATATATAAAAGGTTACACCTCCAACAAAAAGCAAGCACACCAGAAAGCTGAAATACACTAAACAAGAAGAAAGGTATAGCCATGAGAAGTCAAGGGGCTGGAGGGAGGCTAACCAGGACTGCAACAGTGAATACACTCGCACATCTACATTTATGGTAAGTGTACACAACTGTACTATGTTCTTTGTGTTTCACTGTTGCAGTCATTACATTTGGGTAGATTCCTAAAGCTAAGGAAGGGAGGAGGAAGTTAGAAAGCATTAGGACCAGCTATTAATCCCTGCAAGACTGCAGTGGCAAAACCAGCTCTAGATTTAGAAAAAAATAGGCAAGTGGTAATGCTTGGTGAAGGTATGTACAGAGCTCCATGTAGCAGCTTCTAGGATGTCCCTGGTAGGGACACCTCTGAGAAAGGCTGTAGAGGTAGATGCAGCCCTGGTGGAATGTGATCTTATCCCTTGTGGGGTAGGTTTTCCATGGTGCTTATCGCAGAAATTAATGCAATGGCCTATCCACTTAGAAATGGTTTGCTTTGAAATGGCTTTCCCCTCTGCCCCTGCAGCAAAGACAACTAGCAGCTGCTCAGTTTTTCTGACAGGCTTAGTCCTGTCCAAATAAAATCTAAGTTGTCTGTGCACGTCCAAAGAGTGCAGTATACGTTCTCCTTTGTTCTGTGGAATAGGAAAAAAGGTTGGTAAATGAATGGACTGATTAATGGTCATACTGGATACCACCTTGGGCATAAAAAAAAGGATTGGTCCTGAGGGGCACCCTGTCAGCATGGAAGATGATGAAGGGCTCCACCGCCATGAGGGCCTGTAATTCAGACACTCTTCTTGCTGAAGTGATGGCTAGAAGGATGGCTGTTTTCCAAGAAAGGAATTTCAACTCTGCAGTTGCAGCTGGCTCGAAAGGAGGTAGAGTGAGCTTTTCCAATACAAAGTTAAGGTCCCAGGCTGGAGTAGGGGCTCTCCTGGGTGGTCTTAAATTTTTGGCCCCTTTGAGGAATTGTTTTAGCAGGGCGTGAAAGAACAGGGGTGGCTCAATATTATAATGAGCTGAAATGGCTGACGCATGAATTTTAATTGATGAGAAGGAAAGGTCATTGTGGAGCATCTCTTACGTATTGAAGAATATGCAGTAATCTGGGCACTGTTGTGCCCATTCCCTGAGTCTGGCTCCAGGAACGATATCTTTTCCACTTTTCAGCATAGGATTTTCTAGTACTAGGCCTCCTTGCCTCCTGAATGACATCTAGCACCTGCTTACTGCGGGATGCTAATGGAGAGCTCAGGGAATTAGCTAGGCTGCAAGGTTCAGGGTTTGAAGCTGGGGGTGCAGGATCTGGACCTCCTGCTGGGACAGCAGGGAAGAGGTCTGAGGCAGGTGCCATGGTTCCAGCAGTGACATACTGTGCAAGAGGGGGTACCAGTGCTGGCGTGGCCAGTCTGGTGCAATCAGTACTGTCCTTGGTTGGTCCTGTTTGATCTTTAGCAGAACTTTCGAGAGGAGAGGCAGAGGGGAAAAGGCATAAACTGAGAGGCTTTCCCAGGTGAAGGACAGGGCATCCAGTTTCCAAGCTTGACTGTGGGGAGTCCTTGTGCAGAATTTGTCCAATTGGTAGTTCTGAGCGGAGGCAAACAGGTCTATCTCTGGGTTCCCCCATTTGTTTCTCAAAATGTTGAATATCTTTGGTTCCAGTTTCCACTCGTGTGGGTCCATGAGATTTATGCTTAGGTCATCTGCCAGTGAATTTAGCTTGCCTGGCAGGAATTGAGCTTGTAGGTGCACTTGGTAGCTCAAGGCTGTGTTCCACAGAGCCATGGCTAGACTGCAGAGAGGATACGAGTGGGTTCCCCCCTGCTTGTTTATGTACCACATAACAGTGGTGTTGTCTGTCTTTACCAATAATTATCCTGGAAGAATGTGGTCCTTGAAGGCTGTCAGGGAATTCTTTATAGCTAACATTTATTTTTGATTGATATGCAGGTGCATCTGACTCGGGTTCCATTTGCCCTGAATGCATTGCCCTGCCAAGTGAGCCCCCAATGCATAGTCTGATGCGTTTGTTACGGTTTGGGTGGCAGGGGGTACAGTGAATGGCAGTCCCTTGTTGTGGAAGCAGGCCTCTGCCCACCAAAGGAACTCTGTCTTTATACAACAAATGACAGGAATCATTGAATCCAGGTCCTGAGAATGTTGACACCATAGGCTTTTTAGGTACCATTGTAGTTTCCTCAAATGCAGTCTTGCATATGGAATTAGTAGAATGCAAGAGACCATGAACCCCAGGGCTTGCAGGATTTTCCTTGCAGATAGCTAGGTCTTTGTGGCCAGTAGTTTGAAGTAGGCTGTCAAATAAACTTGTTTCTCTGGCGTCAGGTAAGCCATCTGGGAAGTTGTGTTCAAGCTTGCTCCCAGGAATACAATTTGTTGGCAGGGTACTAGATGAGATTTATTTTCGTTTATGGTGTACCCCAGTGAGGTTAGAAGTTTCTTTACAAATGCCAGATGATTTAGTAGCATGTCCTGGCTTTCTGCCTGAATTAGACAATTGTCCAGGTATGGGTATATTTAAATATTTCTTTGCCTGTAAAATGCAATGACTGGAGCTAGGCACTTTGTGAATACCCTGGGCGCAGTAGATAAGCCAAAGGGAAGTGCAGAGAACTGATAGTGCATGTAGCCTGCTCTAAATCGTAGGTATTTCCTGCAAGATTCCCTTATTGGAATATGCAGGTAAGCTTCCTTTAAGTCTAAGGTTGCCAACCAGGCATCTTTGCCTAGCACAGGAAGCAGCTGATGAAGTGTTAGCATTTTGAATTTTGTGATTACTAAAAAGGTATTTAGAATAGAAAGGTCCAGGAAAGGATGCCAGGAGCTGTCTTTTCTGGGTACCAGGAAGAGTCTTGAGTAGAAAACCTAGTCCCCTTTCTTCTGCTGGGACAGGATGAATAGCCCTGATAATTAGAAGAGAGTGAACCTGCTGTTGAGCCTCTGCCCACTGATTTGGGGGTAGGTCTGGCCAACCGTTTGCGGTTGTTAAGGTGTGGAAGTGGAATCTATATCCTTGGGAAACTATATTTAACACCCATTTGTCCTGGGTAATGAGTTCTCATTTTTTTGCATGCAGGGCGATCTTTCCCCCTAAGGAAGCAGACAGTTGAGCAGGATTTGGAAGATTTAAGGTTAAGTCATTGTGACAGTTTTCCATAGGGGGGTGTCTTACTACTTCCAGCTATGGAAGTGGAAGCCCCCCACTGCTTAGGCCTGTGAGTACCTTGAGACTGTAGCCTAGGTGGTCTGCTGTTCCTGGATTTGGACTGAGAAGGCCTGGAAGAGACAGGAAAGGACCACTTCTTAGAAGGCCAATGCCTACTAAATCTGGGAGGCTGTACTTGCAGGAAATCTTTAACAGTTTGAATAGATTTAGCTTTTTCCTCCATTTTTTTAAGGACGACTTCTGCTTTGTTGCCAAACAGGCGGTCTTGGTTTAAGGGAGCACCCAGTAATTTAGCTTTAACATGATTTGGAAAATTTTGCTCCTTAAGCCAAGCATGCCTTCTAAGAACAGACCCAGTAACAGCAGCCCTGCAAGATGCATCTAAAGAGTCAAAACCACATTGCAAAGTATGTTTACCAACTTGTTCAGCAGACTGCATTAAATCCTGTAATTCTTTATTTTCAGCAGAGTCAGGAATCAACATAATTTTCTGTTGAAGTAGTCCCAAAATATGCTGCTGATACTTTTAACATATGAAACTGGCAGTTTAAGGCCCTAATGGCCAAAGTAGCAGAAGTGTATACCTTCTTAGCCCATATGTCCAAGCCCCTGAAATATCTGTCAAAGGGGGGGTAGGGTTTTTGGCCGTAGTAGCCTTAATGCCTTTAGGTCCCTGGGGGATGGTCTCTGGGTCTGCAGTAGGATTCTTGAAGAGAAACTTGAGAGAGTCAGGTACTCTGTAATACCTGCCAGGTTTCCTGGGAGCCGAAGGTAAAGTGTCTGGGGCCAGGCTAGATTCCAACAAGACATCATCTACAATGTCCAAGACAGGAGAGATAGCTAAAGGCCTGTGTTGAGGTAGGAGTAAGAATTCCCTAAGCCTCTTTTTGGAGTCAGAGTAATCCTGGCTTTCCCAGCGGAAATGCTCCCTTAGAGTATGCAAGGTTTCACCAAAAGAAAAATCTTCTGGAGAGGAAGCACAGGGAATGGAGTCCTCTGCATCAGAATCCTCATAGGTAGATAAGGGCAAATCCTGGTAATCAGAAGAAACAGAAATTTCAGAATCCTGATCTTTAGAATCAGAAGGAAAATCAGTTCTAGGTCTCTTAGAGGGAGAAGGCTGGCTTCTCCTAATAAAAGTAATAAGGTCTTCAGCCATTCTTATCATTTGTTTTTTAGGCATATGGGCCAGACCATGCGGTTTGGACGACGGTTTTCTAGGCGTGGGTCGAGTTTTAGGTCTTGAAGAAGAAGATGGCATTGGTTTGAAATGCAAGTCAATAGGCCTGAATACACCCTCAGACGTCGGTGCCTGCACAGTGGCTCCGGACCCATCCAAGGTAGAGACATCCACAGGTTCCATGGTCGATGAAGCATCTCGCGGCATACCGGACTCCGAATGGGTCTCAGTAGAGGCCTGCGAATCTGAAGTAGCAGGTATCAGTGGCTGCGAAAGCGCCTCACTGAGTACCGGCAAATTGGCGACTAGCTTAACAGAAGCGTTGTTGGCAGCTTTGGAACTATGCGGTCTGTCTCTGTCTTTATCTTTACGTTTTTTCGGAATGTCGGTAGTCAGATGGCTTACCAAAGCCATTTCTGGATAATTAAACCGAGTACTGAAATAGTTTGATGCAAAAATGAACAGATGATGGATAGTTCGAGGATTGAATAAGGCACAAAACCGATAGCGAGGAACGCCGTGGTCTGGGCCTAAGCAAGGAATGCAGTACGAATGAAAATCTTTATGAGGTATTTGCTTTCCACAGGTAATACAATTGTTAACTTTTACTGACATCGGTTTACAGCAAGAAAAAGGATCCCCAACGGGGTTACTTAGCTTTTCTGAAGACTTCGGTTTTGAAACTCGAAAACAAAAATTTCAGGAGTCGGCTGACTGGAACTTCCGAACTGCTTCTGCTTCGGGCACCGCGCGGCAAGAAAGACTGATGTAACGGTGTTGGCTGCATGCCTTATACCCCTGACTACCTGACGTCATGGAAGAAGAGGCAGCATCCGACGCAGGACCCAAGACTGATATTCAGGCCGGCTGAGGGCTACCTGCAGGCAGATAACCCAAATGTAATGACTGCAACAGTGAAACACGAAGAACATCTAATACACTTTTGAATAACAGACTAAGCCTTCAATCAGCAACTCCCAACTTAGAAGAATGCAAGCAACCTGTACTGTCACAAGAGGGTAGACCACAAACCTTCTTAATGTAAAACAACTGGTCTGAAGCTCCACTGCTTAAACCAGAAGGCTTAAAATAACAGTTACAATTTAAACAGGCTACTAATAAGCAGTAATAAATGCAGCACAATAAATGCAATTGAGTACTTTCAAGAACAGGCAGCAAAAGCAAAATAAAGTAATAAAGTAGGAAGAAAAACACATACAGTAAAAGCAGATGAATAAAGTGGATTTTTTTTTTTTTGGTCAAGTGGGAGGGGATGAAACATGATAATTTAAGGTTGATAAACTAAGGGGGTGGTCCTTCCCAAATAATCTCTCTGCTCAGTAGAATAAGCTGATGAGATGGGACTGGGAGAAGTGTCCAAAATGAGATTTATAGTAGGGGTAGGCGACTCAAAAGCCACCAAATTTAAGAACACAACAAGGATTCCGCGGGTGGATAGGGAACTGTTAAAACTCCAACAGAACAGAAAACTTAAAACAAAACAAATTGTAATACTAGAATAAGATACAACATAGAAGTGATCAAACCTTAAATAAAGAGCTTCAAATCAAAATTAAATGCAGAGATGAGTGATACTGAGAGCAATGCAGACCACACAAACTAGTCAGATAACTACAGATATTTCTAAATAAAAAAGCAATGCTGTCTCTCAGCTCTTCCCACTAATTAACTGATGTTATTCAGTTTGCAAAGGAATTCTTGGTAACTTTTTTTTAACTGACCCTAGCCAAGAACTCTTAAAACTCCAACAGAACAGAAAACTTAAAACTAAACAAATGTAATACTAGAATAAGGTACAAAAGAGAAGTGATCAAACCTTTAATAAAGAGCTTCAAATCAAACTTAAACGCAGAGAGGAGTGAAATTTGAAACTTCCCTCTTCTGTATCACAGATAAAGCATTTGTTGTGATGGAGGCTGGTGGGAGATTCACAAAGTGCTTTCTTATCACTACTTGACATTAATTTTGCATATCTGAGCCCCTAAATGGAGTCTTTCTACTATGCTCAGCACTCTGTCAAGGCCCAATAGAACTTTGTCATATGATACTTAGTATAAAGGAATGTGTACCACAACCGCCATAAAGCCTAGAAGCGTGAAGCAATTCTCAACCGCTGCATCCTTGGATGACAAAATGCTATATGCTGAAGCTAATTCAGCATACATAACATTATATGGGTAATATATTGGTGGCTCAAGATAGTGGAATATGTACATGTTCGTTTACGTCTCTTGAACATGTGGGAGAAACAGACAAATGTAAGTTTTGGAAAACAGAATTGGAAACAGTTGCACATCTTGTTGCTGTTTGGGAAATACTAATGGCAGAAGGACTGTATACTGAAAGGCATAATAATGTGGCGAGACTGTTGCATTGGGGATTGTGCAAACACTATAATATTGCAGTAGCTGAAAAACACCAGAAACATGAGCCACAAAGCATCATAGAAAATGACGAAGTTTATATTACATGAGATGATCCATTATTAACAGTTCAAAAAATAGATGCAAAAAATACAGGTACAGTAGTCCATAAAAAGAAGACAAAATTAGCATTGATTACTGAAATTACTACACCCAGTGACTACAGTGTCTTGTGTACAGAGAGACACAAAATCATAAAAAAACAAGGGCAATGTGCAAGAAAGATACCCAGACAGTTCCAGCAGTAGTAGGGGCAACTGGTGTTACCAAAAAAAAAAAAAGAATTTACAATTGTACTTAAATATGCTACTGATACATTTAACTCCATAAGGAATGCAGGAGTCATCGCTACTGGGCACATTGTGGGTGCTGCGAAGAACATTTCTGGCTAACATTAAAGGTTGAAACAATACTAATTTCATGAACTTTAATCATACCTAGACTTAGGAATGGGGTCCATTCCTGTCATGGTATTAGAAACCCAAAAAACTTGGAGAAATTAAAAAAAAAAGGTAAAAAAAAAGTCTGACATAACCTGGTATATGGGTAACAGCCTATGAATGTCAGTACCTAGAAAGGGGCATATGGGACTTCTAAAAGTTCACAGTGACTTCTACAGAGTGGAAATACTGAAGCTGAAAAAGAACAGTTGTGTAAGAAGTTACTGATCACTGTTACAATACTCCAATACTGACGAGTTTTCTTACTGGGGTAATCTGACGCTTGGCTGGTTTATCAAAGCAAAACTTTTCTGACTCACCATATGTCCAATGTATGACCTCAGCTCATAGGCGTAGGGGTATATAACTGGACATATGAACACAAGATCCTCAGACCATTTAAAACCAGGAAACTTTCAAGGATCCTAAACACAAACAACATAGTAGTATTCCAGCCAAGATGAGGGTAAGACAACTGTTCTCTCCTTGGTCCATAAGGTATACAGGGACTAACAAAGAACATACCTCTCAACTGTCCCTGATTTTGACTCAAATTTTAGCTCTGTCCCTCTTAATCCCACCTAAAACCAGTGACTTTTGGAGGAAAGATGGTGAACTGCATGTAATGAACAGTGGCAATGATTAAAAGTTATAGACTTCTTTACTCCAGAAAAGGTATATTAATCCATGTTCTGATTTTGTCAAAGTCTCAAGTTAATAGCACTAATATTTTAAAAGCATCCCTGATTTCCTCTGAATTTGTCCCTGGTTCTGTTGAAATTGGTCCCTGATTGATTGAGAACTATGCAAAGAGAATAAGAATGAGATAGAAAAAAGGGGTTTGAGGGAGGAATGCCATACAACAACAGTGATCAGTAAATAGCATATCTACAATTATGGTAAGTTCTTGCACAACTGAACTATGTATTTCTTTGGATCACTGTTGCAATATTTCCAATACTGACGGGTGATTTCCAAAGCTACAGATGAAAAGTTAATGGGTTGGAGACTGGACAGCTGTCTAACAGTCCTAACAGGACAGACCTAGCAAAGGGTGTTCTAGATCTGGAAAAAACATCTACTCTGTAGTGTCTAAGTAAAGGGGTGAACTCTGACCAGATGGCAGCATCCAGAATAGATCTGGAGTCAATGCCTTTGAAGAAGGCTCCAGATGAGAGTGTTCTGGTGAAATGAGCCTTTACGGGTGATAACAGGGATTTGCCACATAAGAAGTAACTTAAGGATACTGCCTTAGAAAACAAGTTGGAAAGTCGGAGATGGTCTGTTTGGAGATATGATTGCCCAAATTACAGTCATGGAAAAAATAAAGAGCTGATCAGTTTTCCTGAAAGTTTTCGTCCTGTGCAAGTAGACTGCTAAAAGCATGTGCACATCAAGGGACTGGAGAAGTCTTTCACCCTTGTTTTGCGGGTTAGGAGAGAATGTATATAAATGGATGGTTTTATTGAAGAGCTGTTCACTTACTACCTCATGCATAAAAATAGGGATTAGTCCTTAAGGAAACCATATCATTATGGAAGATGAGGAAGGGAGGAATGGCCATAAGGGCTTAAAGCTCTGAAACTCTTCTGGCAGAGGTGACAACAGACAGCAGAATTGTCTTCCGGGACAGATTTTTAATGAGGCAGCAGCTGATTGTTCAAAATGTGGTAATGTAAAAATTTCCACCTGGGGATGGGGGCTGAGGAGTGGGGTGGAACAGTCATCCTATGAGGGTTCAGCTGATGGATGCCTTTAAAAATTGTTTGATTTCAATTCTGGAAAGCAAATGACCGTCTAGAGGCATGCAGGCAGAAACAGCAAACAGACATGCCTTAATGGAGGAATAGGTTAGTCTACTTTTAAGTGACTCACACGAATAAAGGATAAACAGAATATCTACCAGAGAGGTATTCTTCTTAATGTACCAGGTGTAAAATCTTTTCCACTTGGAAATGTAAAATTTTTGAAGTGTAGGTTTTCTTACCTCCTGGAGCACAACCTCTGAAAATTGGTACCCAAAAGGGATTAAAATACTATCACACAGAGAGTCATGTTTAAAGCCTGTTTCTGTGCAAGTCAGTTCACTTTGTGGGGTAACTTGTTATTTATGGCCTCTGGTTAGGTGGTGAAGAATGGCGAACCAATGCTGCCTGGGCCAAAAGGGAGTCACTATTAATATTTTTAGTTTATCCCTTTGGATATTCAGGACAACCTTTAGGATTAGTAGGGGAGAGGCACAGAGGAGCTTTTCCTCCAAAAGAAGGATATGGCATCTGCTCTCCAAGCTTGAGGACAAGGGATCCTGGAGCAAAACAGCTTGCGTTGTCTACTCAGAGTAGGCAAACAGATCTATAGAATAACCTGTCTGTGGGCTATGTTCAGGAAGATCTCCTTATTCAGCATCCATTTGTGAGGGGAATCCAATAGCTTAGCCTTGATATCCTCTGTGAGGGACTGCAGACAAAGCCAAGCAAATCTATGAATAACAGAGTCACTGGCTGCAACCCTCGGAGAAAACCTCTGCAACATTATAACTGCATTTAACAGAATAACTGGCTATTTTTGCAGTCTGACTGAGCATGGGTACCAACTGTGTCCGATGTTCAGAATCTTCCCAATTAGCTACAGTTTTATTTAATTCCCTAAAACGGACAAAAGGTATTTTGTCATCAGAGTCTAGTAATGTAGACCCTAAAGGCCAGTGCGTCAGAGGTGTAGACCTTTTTTTTCCCATACTGGTCCATGGTCATATTATCTCTGTCTGATGGCAACACACTAGCTGAAGGCAAAATGTTGATGGGATTATCAGCAGAGACAGAAAAAAAAGAAGGGTCAGCTACAGAATTTTTGTAGAGAACTTTCATGTCTTCAGGGACCTTATAAAACCTGTCAGGCTTTTTGAAAACTGGAGGCTGGGAATTAGGGAAAGAAGTGGATGGAAAAGCAGCCAGAAAAGTCTGAATGACAGTGGGAAATGGGGTGGGTTTTGCAGACCCTACTTTAAGCAATTCATAGTATCTTTTCTGTACATCGGAAAATGTAAGTTAATTCACATCCTCTTATTTTTTGCCAAATGTTTATGTCAGTTGCAATAACATTAAAACAATGTCCCTGTCTTTGAGCCTTTGTTCATGAATATTTTTGTCTTTGTCTCTTGTCCTACACATAAAAAGTTAAGACTCATGTCTACTTAGGTGAAGAAATAGCTTTTTTATTATTTCTTTTCTTGTGTGACAAGCAAAATCTGAAGAAGGAAATGAAAAACAAATCCTCCTCCTTCAAATCCTCTTAAATGTACGCTACTCCTGGTATCTGTTGCAACTACTTATTCTTAGATTTGGCCTTTTCACATCTTTTGGGATTTGGAGACACCAACACAGACAAATCCATGGCCTCTTGGAGTCACCACCTTGGCTAGTGGCTGAACAGGTGAAGACAAATCTGACAGAAGGTCACACACATTCAGCAAAGAAAGGAATGGGCTGTGCAAAGAACTTGGGGTTATGAGTGAAAGCATCGATTCCTGTAGACTGAACTATGAACAAAGTACAGTTGTGTACACGTACCATAAATGTAGATGTTCGAGTGTATTCACTGTTGCAGTCATCACATTTGGGCTATCGCTGCCAGGGTAGCCCTCAGTCGGCCCGAATATCAGAGGCTTAGTGTTTCTGCATCAGTTGCCATCACTCGAAGACTGACGTCAGGTCGTCAGTGTTATAAATTAAGGCAGCTGACACCATTACATCTGTTTTTCTTGCCCTGTCAGGAGCCCCCAAGAGGGAGCTAGGTTAATGTGGAAGAATACTACCAGTAGAAAGTAAATACCAAAAAATCCTTGTAAGGATAGAGAGAGAGAGAGAGAGAGAGACAAGGGGGATGGAGGGAGGGAAACCAGGACTGCAACAGTGAATACACTCGAACATCTACATTTATGGTAAGTGTACACAACTGTACTATGTCCTTCGTGTTTCACTGTTGCAGTCATCACATTTGGGTTGATTCCTAAAGCTGAAGAAAAGGGTGGAGGCAGTCAAGAAGAATGGGAGCTGGCTAGGATGCCCTGCAAGACTACTGTGGCAAAACCTGCCCTGGATTTGGAGAAGATAGGCAGGTGGTAATGCTTGGTGAAGGTATGAACAGATGTCCATATTGCAGCCTCCAGGATGTCCCTGGTGGGGACCCCTCTGAGGAAAGCTGCAGAAGTGGAGGTTGCTCTGGTAGAATGTGTCCTGACTCCATTGGGGGGAGGTTTCCCATGCTGCTTGTAGCAGAAATGGATGCAGTGTGCTATCCATTTGGAAATGGTTTGTTTGGATATGGCCTTGCCCTCTGCTCCTGCAGCAAAGCTGACTAACAATTGATCAGTCTTCCTAAATGATTTAGTCCTGTCTAGGTAGAATCTGAACTGTCTGTGCACATCTACAGAGTGCAGAATCCTTCCCCCCTTGTTTTGTGGGTGAGGGAAAAAGGTGGGCAAATGAATGGATTGGTTGAGAGCCACAGTGGACACCACTTTTGGCATGAAGGATGGGTTATAGTCCTGAGGGAGACCCTGTCAGCGTGGAAAATGATCAAGGGCTCTACAGCCATTAGTGCTTGTAGCTCGGATACTCTTCTAGCTGAAGTGATAGCCAGAAGTAAGGCTGACTCTGCTGAGGCTGCTGGTTCAAAGGGGGGCAGGGTGAGCTTTTCCAAAACAAAGTTAAGGTCCCAAGCTGGGGTAGGTGCTCTTCTGGGTGGACTCAAGTTCTTAGCCCCTCTTAGGAACTGCCTGATGACAAGGTGGGAGAAAAGAGGTGGCTCTGTGCTGAAATGAGCAGAGATGGCCGAAGCATGAATTTTAATGGAAGAGATGGATAGACCCCTATGTAGTAGGTCAGCCAAGTAATCCAGGATGAGAGGTAGGGAGGGCTGTGCAGTTCTGGCTCCCTTAGCCTGGATCCAGGTGCAAAACCTTTTCCACTTGTCAGCATAAGACTTTCTAGTGCTAGGGTGTCTGGCCTCACGTATAACATCTAGAATTTGTTTGCTTACATCGGCAGCTTATGCAGTGGTCAGGGAATAAGCCAGGCTGCCAGACTGAGGGTCTGCAAGTGGGGATACATAAATTCTCCATTCATGTAGGTCAGGGGTGTTGGGATCTGAGGGAGATGTCATTGTGGCAGTGGTAACAGGCTGCACAGCAGAGGGTACCAGTGCTGGCATGGCCAGTCTAGGGCAATCAGGATTGTCCTCTGTTTTTACTCCCTTATTTTGAGCAGTACCCTTGTAATGAGTGGTAGAAAGGGGAATGCATAGACCAAGAGGTTGACCCACTGGAAGGATAGAGCATCTACTTTCCAGGCCTTGTGGGGTTCCCTAGTGCAGATTTTGCTGAGCTGATGGTTGGAGTGGGAAGCAAAGAGGTCTACCTTCGGGTTGCCCCATTTCTAGGTTACAAGGGTGAAGGTTCTTTGGTCTAGCTGCTACTCGTTTGGGTACAGAAGATTTCTGCTTAAGTTGTCTGCCAGAGAGTTTAGAGAGCCTGGCAGGAATTGTGCTAACAGGTGTAGATTCATGGCTGAGGCCGTGTGCCAAAGGGTCATGGTGAGCCTGCACAGAGGGTATGGGTGAGTCCCTCCCTGCTTGTTGATATACCACATCACAGTGGCGTTGTCTGTTTTGATCAGTAGAGGCCCCGGGGAGAGTAGGGGTCTGAAAGCTGTCAGAGCATGCTGGACAGCTAGCATCTCTTTTTGGTTGATGTGCAGATGTATTTGATTTGGGCTCCACTGGCCTTAAATGCACCTGCCGTCCAGGTGTGTACCACAGGCATAGTCTGATGCATCTGTTGTGAGGGTCTGGGCAGCGCTGGATTGTGAGAAGGGTAGTCCTTTGTTGTGGTTGCATGCTGCTGCCCACCAAAGGAAATCTTTCCTTAAACAAGGCATCACTGGTATAAGAGTTCCCAGGTCTTGGGAGTGTTCACACCAAAGGCTTTTTACATACCACTGTAGTTTCCTCATATGCAGTCTGACATATGGAATGAGTAGAATGCAAGAAGCCATGAACCCCAGAGCTTGCAGGATTTTCCTTGTGGATAACTGGGGTCTGGTGGCTAGTTGAGAGAAGTAGGTTGTCAGGTAGGTTTGTTTTTCTGGTGTAAGGAATGCCATCTGGGATGCCATGGCCAGGCTTGCTTCCAGGAATACAATTTTTTGCGTGGGTACTAGTTTGGATTTCTTTTCATTGACAGTATACCCCAGGGAGGTCAGTAGGTCCTTTACAAAGGTCAGGTGCTTTAGCAGCTTTTCCTGACTGTCTGCCTGAATCAGGCAGTCGTCTATGTATGGGTATATTTGAATATTTCTTTGCCTGCAAAAAGCAATGGCAGGAGCCAGGCATTTTATGAAAACTCTGGGAGCAGTGGATAAGCCAAAGGGAAGTGCAGAGAACTGAAAGTGCAGTGATCCTGCCCTGAAACGGATATATTTCTTACAAAATTCCCTGACTGGGATGTGTAGGTAGGCCTCTTTTAGGTCTAGGGTGGCTAACCAAGCATCCTTGGAGAGCATAGCTAGAAGTTGCTGGAGGGTTTGCATTTTGAATTTTGGTATCACCAGGAAAGTGTTTAGAATGGATAGATCGAGGATAGGGTGCCAGGTGCCCTCTTTTCTGGGTACCAGGAAGAGTCTGGAGTAGAAACCTTGGCCTACCTGTTCTGCAGGAACATGCTCTAGTGCCCTCATCGAGAGCAGGGAAAGAACTTGCTTTCTGGCCTCTGCCCACCGGTTTGGAGGAAATATCTGGGAACCCTTTTGGGGTTGGTAGAGTGTGGAAATAAAATCTGTACCCCTGGGACACTATGTTGAGAAACCAGCAGTCGTTGGTAATGGTGGCCCAGGTGCTAGCGTGGAAGGAGAGTTTTCCTCCTAGGGGCAAGAGCAGGTGTGCAGAGGGAGGGGGTGGAAGTGTAAAGTCATTGTGAGTTCTTACCATGAGGGGGTGGCTTAGCACTCCCTGATTTTGAAGAGGAGGAACTCCATTGCTTAGATCTTTGCATTCCATGGGGCTGATGTCTGGGGGGGGGGCTGCTTCCCCAGGGACTAAGCTGAGCTAACCTGGAGGGGGCAGGAAAGGATCAGTGCTTGAAAGGGCAATATCTACTGAACCTCGGTGGCTGGACCTGCAAGAATCCTTTAACTGTCTGCATAGATTTAGCTTTTTCTTCCATCTTTTTTAAGACCGCCTCTGCCTCAGTGCCAAATAAGTTGTCTTTGTGCAGTGGTGCATCCAATATTAGGATCTGACATGGTCTGGCAAGGGCTGTTCCTTTAGCCAAGCATGCCTTCTAAAGACAGAACCAGTAACTGCTGCCCTGCAAGATGCTTCTAAGGCATCAAAAACACATTGTAAGGTGTATTTAGTTACTTGACTTGCAGAATGCATTAACTCTTATAACTCTATTTTCTGCACAAGCAGGAAAAGAATATATTTTTGTTTGAGGAGTTCCATGGTATGTTGCTGATATTTCAGCATAAGGAACTGACAATTTAGTGCTCTAATAGCAAGAGTAGCAGAGGTGTATACTTTTTTACCCTATCTGTCTAATGCTTGGGAATCCCTAACTGAGGTGGTGGTATTCTTAGCAGAAGTTGCTTTAATTCATTTAGGTCTTTGAGAGATAACCTCGGGGTCAACAGTAGGATTTTTGAATAGAAATTTGTGAGAGTCAGGGACTCTAAATTACCTATTCTCCTAGAAGGCGTGAGCCGAGGCGCCAGAGAAGGAAATAAAATTGTGTTGGATCTTTGTATGTGGTCGTATTGCTACTCTAAATTACCTGTCTGGTTTCCTGGAAGCAGGAGAGAGGGTGTCCGGAGTCCAACTGGATTCCATAAAAACATCATCCACAACATCCAGGATAGGAGGAATGGCCAGAGGTCTGTGCTGCGAAATATCTAAGAATTCCCTGAGTCTCTTTTTTGACTGAGTGTAGTTCTGACATTTCCAATGGAAATGTTCCCTTAAGGTATGTAGGGTTTCCAAAAAGGAAAAGTCCTCGGGTGGAGAGGCAGAACAGATGGATTTCTCTGCATCAGAATCCTCATAAGCTGAGAGGGGTTGCATATCTTCATATTCAGATGCATCAGAGTCATTGAACTCCTGTTCAGATAAAACTACAAGGGACAAATCTCTTTTTCTTTTGGAAGGGGTAGCCTGGCTTCCCCTGATAAGCATTATAAGGTCTTTCGCCATTTTAAGCAACTGAGACTGAGGCAAGGAAAAAGGTGCCTGAGACCGGGTCATCGGTTTCTTGGGTGTAGTTCATACCCTGAGTCTTAGAAAGTCTGTAGTTTTCGAAAGAACGGTAGATGCGAAAGAAGTCTTCAGTCTGTGTCGAGAATTGGTAGTGTGAAGTACTTCCTCAGAAGCCGGTGCCTGCTCAGCGGCTCCAGACCCATACAAGGTAGAAACATCTGCAGGATCCTTAGTCAATGAAGAGTCTCGCGGCATACCGGACTCTGAAATGGGTCTAGGTAGCAGCCTGCGAATCCACAGAAGCGGGCATTAGGGGCTGCGAAAGCACCTCACTGAGGACCGGAGAATTGACTACTAGCTTAACGGAAGCGCCGTCGGCAGTTTTGGACCTGTGCGGTCTGTCTCTGTTTTTATCTTTATGTTTTTTCGGAAGATCTGCTGTCGGATGGCTTACTGAAGCCATATCGGAATTTGAGGATTGACAGCGAAAATATCTAGTTACAATATGGGCTTGACGACATATAGTTCTGGCATTAAACAACACACAAAAGAGACAGCAGAGGACGTCATGGTCTGGGCCTAAGCAAGTGTCGCAATAAGAATGAAAATCTCGCTGTGGTATTTGCTTTCCACAGGCGAGACAATTGTTAACTTTGTCTGACATATGTTAGAACAAGAAAGAAGGCTCCCCAACATTGTACTTAGCTTTAGAAGACTTCAACATCAATTCGGAAACAAAAAATTCAGGTAGCGGCCAACCGGTACTCGTGCAAACTGCTTCTGCTTCGAACTCTTCGACAAGACTGATGTAATGGTGTCACCTGCCTTAATTTATAACACTGATGACCTGATGTCAGTCCTGGAGCGACGGCAACCGACGCAGAAATACTAAGCCTCTGGTATTCGGACCGAATGACGGCTACCCTGGCTGGTATAACCCAAATGTGATGACTGCAACAGTGAAACATGAAGAACATCAGCAATCTCCACTGGATAAGAAAGGATTGGATTCCTGTTTAGCGCTATTTGGGGTCATTATTATACAATGAACATCTGCATATCAAAATGGTGTTGGAAATTGATTGCATAGAAAAATGTAATGCTGGCTATCCTGAGGTCCAGCAGACTGAAGCATGATGAGGCAGCATCTAGAGAGCTGGCATCAAGGGTACTGGCTTCAGGTATAACAGTACCAGGTATTCTGACATCTGGAGGGCTGTCGCCACCTACCTTGATGCTGGCAGGACTAACGCAGTACAAGAAAGTCATGCTCCCCAAAATTAGAGACTCTGACACTGGAGGACTCTGGGTCTGAGTAGAAGTAGTGCTAGGGAGATAGTACTGGTGAGGTAAGTGCATGGAAAATCTGAGTACAAGGAGCCAGTGTCTCATATCCAGATGCTGGGTGTCCTAAGCTTAGGGGAACAAGTGCTGTTACCCTGGATAAGGCTTTTGATTCCAGCCTTTTGATCAGCTGGTCACAAGTCTATTTCTGTGGCAATCGAGTTCTGCATACTACAAAAGAAGGTAATATTTGGACCAGCAAAACCAGACAGTAAGATGACTGGATGACCTACAATTTCTAGAGCATCGATAGCTGTGAAGGCAGGGTCCTTCATGGATAACGTTCATACCTTTGCTCTTGAATCTCCACTGCACTCCATTAACTTCAATTTCAGCATTCCTAGCCAAGCTTACTTTAGCATTTGGATGCTGGACTATTTTTATAGTGCTCAAAACCATCCTCTGCCTTCCCACATTTAATTCTATCTAAACAGGA